>NW_026559011.1:300000-381112 GCF_026930045.1 Uloborus diversus
TGTGCGGGACATCTGAGACCAGTGAAGATTACAAACAATATATACCTCCTCTCCTGCAATAACTACGATCTGAAAATTGAATGGTTCTTCTAGCTGTAGCTTATAATTAGCGGGTCAGCATCATCTTTGACCTGAAAAACCTTAATGTGTATCGCTTCAAACTCCACCTTCAGCAGGTGGATATGGGAAGTATTAAGGAGTGGTTGTTTCCCTAAATCTCGCCTCAGGGGGAGGGGGGGCAAAATGTTTGAGCTCATGGATTCAGAGCTCTTTGTACTCGGTTACTCAACAGAGCCTGATAAAATATCTAATACAGCTGTTCTGACCACACTGTGCCTCAAAACGTTTTAAGTATCGGGAAGCTGTCAACTGAAACGAGAAGTACTTGGTCCTCGCCACTTTGTGAAGGAAATGGCCACCATCTGCAACCCCTAATTTGATGTTTTCCTTGTGACTTATCAATATTGGCTGGTTAAAAAGCAGAATAGAAAGGACTTCCTGCCCTTCCTCATTTCTTCTTGAGAGCATAGAGACATCGAGAATGGTGAAAATGCATATGTGAAGAAGTTCTTCAATTCTTCATCAGACTGCTTCAAAACGCATATCCTGTGAAACTGTATAAGAGGGTCAATAGTCGCTTGTCTACTTCCAATAGTAACAGTATGAACATCAGAAGAAAGAGACATAACTTAGATTTTACGCTCGAATTTGGCGGCTTGGAATCTTGAACCGAACGTCCTAGCAAGCGCAAATTCGAACAAGGTTTGTCTTTACAAAGCAAAAAAAAAAAAAAAAAAAAAGCGTGAGCAGAGGATAGACGAAAGGAAGGTGTCGCGTTCACCCTTTTTCCTTTTCTTTTCCATCCTTAAAACAAAGGGAGGAAAAACATATTTAATTTTGAACAGGAATATTTATGCATTTTTTTTTTGTAATTATTAAATTACTTTCGTTTTAATATTGGGACATTGTTGAATAAATGTTTACAACACTGACCCATATCAGACAAGTCATTTAAGATAAGAAAATTGTATATATGATGAACAAAGGAAATTAATTTAAAATTTTAAAAATAGGAGAATTGGAGTAATTTTGAAGATTTATAACTCTAAAACTATTATGGCTAACCATCCCATTCTGGTTTCAAGTTGTAGCAAATTTATCGCACTTAGAACTTATAAATTAGGGTTGCTTTAAAAGCGTGCAAACAAAAAAATTAGTGAACATTATTTTTCGTTGAAATTCGGCGTATTGAGTTGATGTTAGGCAAAAAATCCTTTAAGAAGACGAAGAAGTCAATATCAACAACTCTCCGAATTTGATTGAAGTCGTGCGATAGGGATATGAGACTGAATTTTCTTCCCGCGATATAGCACAAAGACTTGGCCGGAGTGTACCCATTGCGTATGATTGTTGGGGGCAGGTGGTCCAGTGAAGGTACTGCCTAAAGACCGGTTTTCGGGTGGTCAAGGCTTTTTACTGAGAAGGAAGACTGCCGTTCCAGGGGAGTTTTCCAACAGGATAACGCTCACACCGCTGGTCCAAAGTAACGTGATCTACACAGGGTAACTCGGCTAGCAAAATCCCCAGATCTGTCTCCAATTGAGCACGTAGGACCAAAGAATCATTGAGACACCTCCAGCATCATCCACAGCCAGCACTGAGGGCCCATTGTATATTGACATAACAATTGCAACAAACATGCAAATTTACATCATAAGTGATATTTGGTACCTGTAATGACACAATGTATGAACGCTAACAGGTTTGCATTCAAATTAGTGGAGGTTACACAGGCTATTAATGCAACAGCATTTTACATCTGAAATGCATTTTCTTGAGTTTAAATTAATCTGTGATCTTGAAACTTTAACCCAACTAAACATGTTAACTAGACGAATGCATTGCCCAAATTTCGTTACTCTACAATAATTTTTTCATGTTGGGATTCGTTTTTCTTCAGCGTAAGTGAATGATGTTTGTCAAAAACGCTCTCCTTTATGGTCAAAATTCAGAAAATCTGAAAAAAAGTACGAAAGTTCAGAAGTTTTTTTAAGTGTACCGGGAGGGTGCCGAGGTCAAAAACTTGGATTTTCAACTTTTTCACATCTCATACAAGAAAAAAAAAAACTACTACACCCACATGATGCAAATTAGGTTAATGATCACGACAAAGATTACTGGTCTATTGTGGATAAGTTAATAATTCAATTTTTCAGTTAAAATGCTCTTATTAACAACTTACATTATATAGTTGTAAATTGAATGAGCTCTCCCTGTCTTTACTGGTTTCTTGCAGAGTCGGAGAAGCTACTGAATTTGGAAATGGCCCACATCTTGTGCACTGGTTCTTGCCGAGTTTAAGCCGTTCCTCTTCTTGGGACATTGGTTGACTTACGTAATGGATTAGTTAGTAAGTTAAAATTTTGGCTACTTTTTTTATTAATACCGTAAATTATTTATTGAAATTTTAATGAGGTTTTCCAGTTTCTAAGGGGCACTTTTTATTTTTTGCAGAGTCTGAGATTTTACCTTGCCGAAATTGATCTGTTTCTCTTCTTGGGACGTTGGTAGACTAAACCGTGGATTAGTTGGGAAATTTAATTTTTGGTTGCAATTTTCTTATTGTAGTGATTTCGTCTAAAATATTACAATACGCGAAAAATCATTATGAAGCGATGTTTACTGGCGAGTTTTTCTTTAAATTAATCATGCATACGTGGTAATATAGTTTTTTACGTAACTGCGCACCATATGTAAGCTAATTTTGTGCGAGTATTGCGGCAAGAAAGACAGTGTAGATTTTGAATCAAGAGCTCGTTCTTTTTTCTCAAATTTTGAGTTGTTTCACTTTTCTGACCGGGAGGCGATATGCATTAAATATTAAAATTAACCCAACGGAACCGGTCCGCTCTCGCTCATTTAACTAGATAGATCATGCGATATAAAAGTGATTCCTTTTTCAACAAACGTTAATCCACTACATTGTATTGTGTGCCAGAATTTTCCACTACCCGTCCTAATAAGTTAACTATCTATTCGATTTACGAAATTCTTGTGCGGATTTTTCAGTTTTGAAATGCTACTTTTAATAGAATACCTTGTGTTTTTAAAAATTAGTGTCTCAAAATCTTTTTTCTTTGGAACTTAACTATTAGAGGTAATTTTAGAGCAGAAAATAGGTTTTGCATTTTCCCACTTATAACTGATTTGTAATTAGGTATGTGAAACAGTAAAGTGTATAAGTTCGTCTTCAACGAAAAACTAATCAATGGATTCTGGATAAGTCAGTTTGAATCGCTACGAGGATTTTTTTTTTTATTCTGCATCTCGCATCTTTTCAAATAAATGGATTTTAAATTATCTCTGATATAATTGTAGTTCTCCGTATGAAATTTGCAATGGGTAGGCAAATTAATGTGTATTCCAGGTTGGTAATAAATTATAAAATGCAAGTAAGCAAAAGTGACAACGAATGGATTTTGATGTCATGATAGTAGTGATTTAGCACTCGTAATCAGAATTAGTACTTTAAATTTTGAGAAGTAACATTTAAAAATATTTTTGAACAAAACTGGCAATAAGTGCATAGTTTATTAAATGCCACAATCATTTTTTGATTGAAATGAATAGCAAAAATATATTATTACGCCTCAGTTTTTACAGTGTAGGCCGTTATTTTTTTTGGGCACAATACACCCTAATATATCACGTGATATTAGTGTCCTACGGTTATTAAAAAAAGTCCTGTGATATTGACAACTTTGGAGTGTCGGAGCAGAAAAGCATATATCGCAATTTGTAGGACAATGTCTTAAATTATATAAATATTAACTAACTGACCAAAAAAATCAGCTGGTTAGTAATAATATTTCATGTCTAAGTAAATAGTACATGTTGCAAAAGTGGGACATCTTTGTTCAAATCGCGCATTTTGTAGGACAATTTTTTTTCCGGCCAATTTAGATAATTATTATGAGAATTATATTTAAAAAAAACCAGTTAGTTATAAATATGCAAAAAAAGGGTCTTTGGTCATCAAGGTAGATCGAAAATTTTCAAATCATTGTGCGGTGGGCGCAGAGAGAACACATGTTCTTGATTGGGGAGAAAAAACCCTGCGCCGTTTGGTTTGATCGTTATGAGTGCTATAAGTAGTCATCAATTTCATTTCGCAATTACTCTTCCCCCGTGAAAATGCTTAACTGATCCCTGAACCTATGAGAATTTTGTGTAGAAAGATTTAAAAAAATCATACTTTAATGTCTTTTATAGCAATAAAAATCTGTCTCATTAACTTATCTATGTTAAATATTTCAGGAAAAAGTTTCTGGAAGTAGAAGTCTGAAATTAGTGGATTTATATGTAGTGTTCTAGCAGTTATTTTGTGGAATCTTCTGTGCTCTATGGTTAATGGTCTTTCTGACAGGCAAAGATATGTTCAAGTAAAAGAAGAAATCCTACAGAATTCTAAAAGAATCTTAGGTATTGAAAATTGAATAGTAATTCTCTAATTCAAACATTATTTAAGATAAGTTGTCAAGTTCGTTGCATAAAAGACACAAATAGGACTTCAGTTTTGTTTTGAAGAATGTGATTTCATTAAGACTTATGAGTTTTGAAAACAACCATTTATTTATCTAGTCATTTTAGTGGATTTGAAATGCGGTTATTTAATTCATGCTGAGTTTTGTTAAATCAGGCACTTTTTCTTCCTACTCCTTAAGATCTCAAATGTAAAGAGATCTGACTTCTGGCAGTGTCTGGGGATGCGATCCAAATTATTTCACCCAAATCAGAGTAATGCCATAGATAAAAATTTTTTTTTCAAAATATCATTTCCAAATTCAATAACTCATAAGAGAATGCATGTTTTAATTCTTATTCCCCAATTAATTAAAACGTCTGACAGCTAATATATTAGTAAGAGTCCATTGTACCATCCAATTGTACGGTAGGTTACAAAATAAAAATGAATAAAGTTTGACCTTTCAACTCTCGGCATTTAGTAGATCAAACTAGCTACAATCGGACAGACTAACCTTTTTTAATTATTGAACTCCGACTTCCCAAATACATTATTTACAAATACGAAAATATGATCAAAGATGTGAGTGATAAGTCAGAGGAAAAATTTTTGAACAATACATACATTTTCAATAAAATTTTATCTCTACACAGTATAAAATGAAGTCTCCAAAAAGCATCTGTGTTTGAACGTACAATGGTCCGGAAAAGGTTTGCAGGCCGGTTCGAAAAAAATTCGATAAATATATCTTTTTTATTCCAATTTAGGCCCCAAAACACCTACATCCTTGAATTTTTGTACAAAATTACTTCAAGCCCGGTGGTTTTCACCAGGAAGTTTTGGTTTTTAAATTACGATTTTTTTTTGTAATTTTTAAGCTCAAATTTCGTGTGAATTGCCTATTAAAGTGGTGAAACTTTCTTGCACATATTAATGTTATATATCGATGAAAAAGGTGTAATTTTCCGCGTTCTACATAATTTGTTTCAATGCTCTAACCTACTTCCGGTGGGAGTTATTTGCGTTTTTAGCTCAAACATTTCTACGCTTAACTGAAGTTTAGGCACTACTTTCGTAATTAAATCTGTCAATAAAAAATGAAGGCATTGTCCCCCAATTTTCTTTTCAACACCATTGAAAAAGGTACATTTTTTATTCCAAATCTATTTCTACCTATGGTCGAAAAACTAAGTTTCTATTTCGAAAGGAAACCAGCTTATGTGCATCACATGACTTCCTTTCACGCCAATTTAATGATAAAGGCGCCTTGGAGTACGCAAGAAAACACTAATTATTTTCATCCTTAGTTTCTTGCCAACCGAAGCAAAAAAAAGGTTTTACAGATTTATTTCCACATTTTTGGCAATTTTAATGTGATTCAGTGGTTAACTCTGTAAATATCAACAACATTGGCCGAATGAAAACTAGATTTAAAAATTAAAAAAGAAATTTCCAAATGTTTCGCCAAGTTGGCGACAAAACTTGGTGGCAAAAAGCTTGGCGATATTTCACCAATTGTTCGCCAAATTATAGCACCGCTTGAGTTAACATTGAAATTAATGACGGTTTCCCCCAAAAAGGTGTAAAAGACCCCCTTAGAAACATCCGCATCTCTTCGAGAGACGATACTTTTCCAATGTTTACATCATTTTCTCTTGATCATGAGGGATTTGTTTGATCTTTATTAGCCCTTTGGTTTCACATTTACGATAATCTTGACTAAATTCGATCTTGTAAGTTTATCTTATTCGTTTTCGCTTTCTTTTCAAATATCTTTGCAATTATAATAATGAACATAACTGAAAATATGTTTCAATTCAGCATGCTTTACTTCTATGCAAATTTTCAAGGCACTAGAGGGTGGCACTCGAGGTCTTGCTGGTTTAACCAGCAAGACCTCGATTTTCGCGACCGTTAGTCCTAGATGCATACTTTTAATTGCAAAAATTTTCAAAATCAGATGCCGATTTAAGATATTGAAAGTTTGAAGCGAAAAAAAGGTCAAAAAGCACAAGTTAAACCTAACAATTTGAAAAATCACACTCTAAAGTAAGCGATCAGGGAAATAGAAATGATATAAACATAGTGAACAAAAGCACAAAAAATGCAATTTATCTCGCCATCTAGTAATCACAATATCATTTTGAAATTTCTCCGCTACTTTTGTGTAATGATATTCTACTAGTTCGTGCTTTTGAAGGTAAATTTTCACAGCAATAGAATAATTTTGCTTCTGTATCACGGAAAAAGAGTTCTTTAATTGAAACTATTTATGATTTTTAGCTAATACCGAAAATGCCGGAATTTTACCTCAGCAATACCGGTATTTTGAAATTGCAAATTTGCTCGAAATGCCGGCATTCGGTATACCGGAATTGCATTCCCGAATTACTTAACAGCGGATCAAAGATGAATGTAAATCAGGGTCAGTTGATGAGAACGTAAGCGGAATTCAAACTGGCTCTTCTGCATAAGAAATAGACTAGTCGCTTAACAATTACTTGAAAAAAAAAGTTAAAATGCTAAAAATAAACAAATATAAATTGAAAAAATACATAAATCTAGGGGAAAAAATCGAAGTGAAATATGTACTAGAATTATATAAAAATACCAACAAGAATTACACGGTAAAGCACAAAAAAAAGTAAAATAAGTGTAAATTAAAATTCAATAAAAAAAATCTAAGATCGCACTTACGACATTTTCGACATTTTTATTGTTATCGCACAAGAAAACGATAACAATACAAAAATAATTAAGAAAACAATGACAAAACCAGTAATTGTAGAATTCGTTAAGATATTATAAGAAAAAAGAAATCGGGTCGTCAACTAACTTGAAATACACGAGGTCGTAAAGTTGCAAATGCGACAGAGTTGAATTAGCAAATATACGAAGGAGTTAAAAGCCAATTACTTTAACAATGTTACCTGGAATGACCAAATTGAATGCAAAACTAGTGAATCGGGGGACTAAGAGATAAATTAACTGCACCGGGAGCTTTTTATGTATACGTAAAATCTCAAAACCGAAATAACAAAATTAAAAATAAATGATAGAAAAGATTTAAAGTTCAGAATTCCTCCTTTGCAAGCGACAAAAACATTATATTCAGTTTTTTTTAATTGATATCATTTGAAATTCCAGATTTTTTCTTATTTTAAACGATTAGTTACGCCATCCCACCCCCTTTTTTTGTAATATGAGCACTTTACCTCTTGCTTTGAAATGACTGTTAGTTTTGACATGAGATCTGAGTTTAAAGATGGAAAATTTAGTATAGTAGGGTTTCGAAAACTATTTAATGTGAACTGAAAGGGGGGTCGAGCACTAAGCCGGGTTATGGGAAATGCGATCAACAGGTTACCCTTAGAGTTTTTGTAATGCAAAAATGTGGCTTTTTTAGGACCGAGGTCGGGTTGTAGTGGGTGCGCACAGGACTGATACAGGCATTTAAAAAAGAATATTTACTTGTTATTTTTTAAATTTTTAAATGGATATTAAATTTATTTAACCCGTAACAGGGGTGGTGAAAAAGTAGGACGTAACAGGCGATGTGAGGTCTCAGAGACCGCTTTATTTAAAATTTTTTTAAAAATTGTGTAAGAAAATCATACGCTGCAGTAAATAACTATTCGTTATACAAATGAATCTTATTTATTAATGATTACATTTTAGTTCTTTAAAATGTACACAACATTTTAGTTCCAAAAAATTGAATATTTCAAGTTACGGGAAAACTTTGGCAGCCCTTTAGCTATTAGAATTTCGTGTCGTATTTCGAGGACTTGTTCATCCTTCATTGCCCCTAGAACATCATTGCGTAACTTTTGTGAACATTTCAAACAACTCTCAACCTCATCCAGATTATTTTGCATCTCTTCCGCAAAACGTGAGTAAGATAAATGTACGTATATCCGCGGCTCTAACGTTAAGAGCCTAATGTCTACTACTGCAGAAAATAGTAAGACCTGAAGGCACTGAAGCAGTCTTGCCTAAATTTACTGATAAGCAAGGGAGGTGTTCAAGGTCACAAAACAAAAAGTTATTGGGGGAAAAAACATTCAATCGGATTAAAAATGAAATAGGGGTGAGCTTTTGAGCTGTCTGTGAGACCGCATCTCCCATGTTAAGGGTTAAGCAAGTAAAGGTATTACTTGAAAATAATGAAATTTGCATATAAAAGGCTCTTACATTATCTGTCACAAATTAGCTGCTTGAGTACTTATTGAGAGCATTTTAATGGCAAATTTCCCTTTAAATTATTAGTTGTTTTGAGATAGTATCGAAGACCCGGAAAGATAAAACCTTTCCAAATTATGCTCCCTTCCTCCTGGCATAGTTCAAAACTATCCTTACCATGGTAATTTTAAGTTTATGTTAAGCAATCTATTCTATCACGTTAGAAAATTATATTTTCTAACGTGATAGCTGAGAGGTTTGCAGTTTTTTTTCAATTCCGAAAAAGGAAATCAATGGGTTGATCACAGGACATCAATCCGCGCTGATGAACCTGCGTTCCAAACATTTCAATGAACGACACAGACACTTCGGTCACGTTACCGCCATTCAAAGTGGCCAGATTTAATCATTACCTAGAGATTTAACCTTCACTCACAAGCGCCCTTTAATAAACTAATGGGCTTCACTCCCTAGTTGCTGCAAATGCCGCTCAATTGTTCCCCTATGTCGTCTGCGGTGAGTTAAGAGGATTTTGCGACCTCTTCCCCTCTCAGGAAATCATGAATATCCGGCTCCTATATACCAGTATCAACCTGGTAGAAATTGAGTTCGGAGGCGATACGACTACAGACACCGAAGCGAACAAATTTAAATAAATTAGTCATACGATACTGCTTTGTGACTGGTCTGTCCTCTGAAGACAAATCTTGGAAGTTTCCCTGTCATGCCGTTTTAAAGTAGACGAATCTTTTTTAATAGTATGAGTTTGACCCTCAGTTTTCTGTTTGTCACCAGGAGCAGCGATGACTTAGGATCAAACATACATAGATAGAAGGATAATATCAATTAAACTATCCATTTAGTAGCTTGCCAGGCCTTAGTTCATTCAGAAAGAATGTCTGGGCTATTTTCAAAGGCAGTTTCAATTAATTTTGGATATTGATCTGATCCAGTTTGGCAGCTACTATATGAATTGCAAAATCAAATGTGGATTCTCTTTATCCATAGAGTATCGGCTTGTATTACTGCCCGAGGTTGGCTTTACAATTTGCTGAAATAAAAGTTATGTCTTCAGCTGTTATGCTTGAAAATGCGTTCTGATTTGCAACCATATTTTGAAGTATATGAGTCTCGTTGGAAAGTCCGTAAAAAATACACATTCAGATTTTTTCCCCAAAGTTTGAAATCAAGAATGGCCTAAATTAACGGAGGAATAAGTTATAAGCATTTTTGCATTCTTGAAAATAGTTTTTAGATTGGATATTTATCGTCTGTTGAAGCAAAGATAATTAGCAAGAAGCAATAGCTGAAAAAATATGTAGACATTTCTGTTTGAGTGTAAATTAATAAAATTCTTACTTTTCCTCCTTTCCTTTCATTCTATTAATGTGACGTTGAATTGAAAATGTCCCTCTTTTCCTTATAAATATTTCAGTACTGTCGCCAGAGTTCAGATCATACATGTGCAAGGCACACTGTCAAAGTGTTAAACTCCAAGCTGGGTTGACGCCCAGCAAGAGATGGGGTTCCCCAAGAGATGAAGTAAGGTGGAGGATAGAAGGAAAGAGCAAAAAAAACTCAGCCGTTCGGGTGTTTGCTTCGCGAAACACTCGTACGGTACAAATTACACAGCGAACCTTCGAAAGAACACACCGAGACGTTTTTTGACCCGTAAATTATGTGCCCTATCCTCTCGTTTTCTAGATATAGGATGTTAATATCTGCTTAAGAAAATTTGCCAATTTTAATAACTTGAGAAAAAATCTCGTGATTTCACGTAAATTTTATTTAATTTGTGATAATACATTTCGGAATTTCAGTGTAGTTTTAGTGTGTTTTACCTACCAATTTAAGTAATAATTCTTACTAAATATGTCAGAAAACAGGCTAATTTGAGCTCATGTATAGAAAATAAAATGGACGGTCTTCGATGTTGAAATAAAATAGTCGTGGATAACGTATCAATTCATATTAAAAAAAGAAAAAAAATCAGTATATTAAGTTTCAATCTAACCACGGTTTGGAAGAACGTTTCAAATTAAGAAAAAAGTAAAAAAAAAACAAAATTTTTAAAGAGAAAACACTGCATGTTAGATGCCAGTAGTACGTACCGGAAAATTACATCACGCATAGGGAGAAATAGTTCTTTAAAAATTTTTAATATAGTCGACGGTCAATTTTAACAATCCCTGTTTGAACAAAATCTGTCGCTACAGCTTAAAGGTCCTATAACGTAAATGCACAGTATATTGCATGTTTATTCTTTTTTTTTTCCAAATAATTTAACTTTTTCAAGTTAAACTTCAAGCTAACTATAATCAGTTATTCGTTTCCTGTTCAGAGCCCCACAATGCTCGGACATTATACGATATGCCTGGCGCAAGCCTAAGTTATCACAAATTCGGCCGCCTGCATTTAAAACACCTTCTGAATTTTGTTTTTAACATTAGGTTAACCGCTGCAATTCCAGTGCAGTTCATGAAATGATCCTGGGGCCACAACTTTCTATGTTTTCATCATTTCTTTTGTTCAGTATCATGTTTGTCAGTAGCATATTTTAAATTATAAACAGGTTTCCTTTCTTTTTTCTTTTATCTCTGGCTTTATTTGACATTTATCCACTAATTAAAATCTATGAATTCATTTTCCTTATTCATAATTCCTAAAGAAATTAATTTCCTTAATCGCGTCGTTCCCTGGTAAGAATACACGCTAAGAGCTGGGGGTGAGGTGAACAAAAATATTAATGGTGGTTTATGCAGTTTACTTTTATCTAATAGATGCTTTTGGATTTGCTTTTGACTTTCTGATAGAAAGGTTGACGTTAATGTGAGTTTTGAGGAACTGGCGTAGTTATGCAAATTGGGACAGATAGAATTGAATTGATTTTAAAGGAATTCTTTGAAACCCTTGTTCCAATTTGAAGGAAGTTTAAAAAAAAAAAATGTTGGTGTTATTTTGAAACTTTCTCTCCTTTTGAAAAAAGGATTTGGAAATACTTTTCCTGATCCAGATCAGATCGATGTTTTTAGAGATTATTGAAGTTATTTTAAGACTGTAATCCTTTTTTAGCAGTGTTTCTTAGAAATACAAGTCCTTATCCTAAATGTGAATCTTAAGGATTATTATCTGCGTTATAACAGAGTTTTGGTGTCTATTATTTCAATGGGGCTTTTTAGGGATTGTGATCTTTACTCTTACGGAGAATCTGAAAATTGTTTTTACACTGAAGTAAGATTTTTTTCAGCGTCAGATGTCTAGATTCTACTGATGTGTTTTCTTTGTACAGTTGTCTTTATTTTAATGCGAATTTTTTTAGAGTTGACGCTATTCTAATACTGTTACCGTTGTTCTAATGACCTTTCTTTTTGCTTTTTTCTTTTTTATTCAGGAAAAAAAGACATGATAACTGCTCGCGTACACTGTTGGAAAAAAAACCTGAAAGTTCAGGTAGTTTTCTTGCTTATTTTTACAGAATACTTCCGTAATGCGTCAAAACGTATTTTTTCCTTAAAACAACGGGCATATCACGAATGGAAATAACGAAAACGGAATTTTTCCATTTCTGGGTTGCCGCTATGCTGTAGTTTGTTAGTATTTTGATTAGCCTTCAAGTTATGATAAACATCACTTTTTGTTAGTACTTATTAAATCGCACTGTTACATTTTGTTAATTAAAAGCTTATTTAGAATAACAACTCAGATGTCGTAAACAAAATAGATAGCTTGCTATTTAATGTCTGGGGAGTAATATACTCGTAGGGTGAAATTGTTTTTACGCCTTTGGGCTTTGTAAATTTGGAAAAATGTTCGCGCCATTTTCAGACAGGCAGATGTGTTTTGATCGCTCTGGTGATTTGATGTGGGTTTTACCGAGTCGATATTAGAATATTATTGCGGTGTATTATTTTGCTCAATACTTCGAACAATTCTATTCGTTAGCCATATTGTGTGTTCTAGCAGTGAGAATAGTTTTAGGATCTCGTGTTATCCATTTAAAATAAAGGCTATTAGATTCCTTGTATCTAGAATATTATTGCGGTGTATTATTTTGCTCAATACTTCGAACAATTCTATTCGTTAGCCATATTGTGTGTTCTAGCGGTGAGAATAGTTTTAGGATCTCGTGTTATCCATGTAAAATAAAGGCTATTTATTGGATTACTTGAATCCAGACGTAATGGAAATACTTAAATTTAGCACCGCTGGTCACATGTAAGTGTTGTTGAATATCTTTGTACACGTTAATATACAAATGTATTTTTCTTGTTAATGTGCATTTGATAGCATTCCTATGGTAGCGAATTTATAATTTATAGAACTATTATAAAATTATTGTTTGTGCTCTAACGCATTGTATTCTTAAAAGTCATTTAAACGTTAAATGCCAACATTTCGTATCAACCGGAGATTATCGTGGTGTGCGAGCAAGACAGAAAAAATCACTGTTTTTTTATTTTTTTCTGACAAATTGAAAGTAAACATTTTAAATCTCTAATTAAAAGTATTTTTTGCTGTTATATTTTTTGCAAAAAGGCATAGCAGATTGTTAATCTTTTAAAATACAATTAAAATTTTGACAAGAATAAGTTTAAGAATTTTACTACTTAGAAATCTGGAAACATTCATTACTCCTTTCGGGATTTCATTCATAATAATAAACAAAAATTACTTAATTTGTTTAGGATCTTATCCAACAACTTATTTGAGATTATTGCAAATTTCTTGTAAAAACATTTCGAGTAAAACGAACTGATTGATATGTTTAGCTTAAGTATAATGATTATACACTAAAAATCTATGTTGCTATTCCAATGAGTGGAAAATGCGGAAATCACTGGGGAGGGGGGGGGGAGGTATACATCATCCGAGCCAAAAAGTCTTCACGTGTATGTCACTGATTCTGTTTTTAAACACAGTAAATTGGTATGCGGTACTTCTCCACGAGGTATATTATTTTATGATAAAGTCAACCGGTTTTTAATGTTATTTTATTTGAATCACTCCGCAAATAAAAATATTCTTTTTTTCATTTATGCTTTTCCATGCCACGGCAGAATGTGTACGAGGGGATGTCGAAGGAAATGTCGAACAGTATCAGCATCAAAATTTGGTGTTATATTTGAATCCACTAATTTCCGGGTTGGTACTTTTCAATTATTTTTATTCATCTGAAGGTGATAAATTTCGTGATAGATGCTTGAAGAAGAGCTGTATGATAGGTAAGATAACAAGCAAAATTTTCCCTCAAAATATATTTGAGTAAATACAAATTTAAAAAATAATAGTTTTTGAATAGTTAACTACTTTTCTATTATATATCATTTTAAAGATAGGATAGAAAAACGAGAATAAAATTCCTGTAAAATATGTGAAAATGAAAAACGAAAAAATAGCGTATCGAAAAATCAAGAACCGAAAGTTCTGTAACGACACAAAAAAGTTAAAAATGGGAAAAATAGATGAACGGAAAATTTTGAAAACGGAAAAATAGACCAACGGAAAGAAAAATAGAATTTTCGATAAATCACGGGAAATTAATAAACGGAAGAACAGAACTAATCGGAGAAATGGAACTTGTGTTAAGTCACGGAAAATAATTTAACGGAAACGTAATATTTACGGCAACTTTGCTGCCGGTACTTTATCCGTTATTTTCAGGAAACTTTTTTAAGTGTACCCCTAGTTCTGTTTCTTGGCAGAAATCGATGCAACAATCGAGATAGCTCACGACAAGCCAGACACAATCTGATAGAAATCGGGATTTTTAGGGAAGTGTCAAATTTATTTGCAAAGTTTCCTTATTCAAACGGTGGTTTTTACAGACTGATGTCCGAATTTCAATGTGGAAATTTAAGGATTGTTGTCATTGCTCTGACGCGAAAGCTTGCATTTTATTTGTTTAAGCCTGTTTGTTGAACAAGTATTACTCGACGCAACTTTTATTTTCGAGGTAGACTATGCAACGCGAAGCGACGCTGCTAATTCAGAATAAATGAAAATCAAAAAGCATTGTCTGATTTGGCATGCTGAAAAATCTACGGCGAAATATCTTAAGATCCTAGATTTTATAGAATAGCATTTAGTTAATTTGAGCATGCTCTTAGACATATGTAGTTTGTAGAGATTGCCGTGCTTTCTTCAGCATTTCATTTCAGGCATGTTCCAAATCATTCCTGTTTAGTTAAATATCTGTTACAAATCTCGCATTTTGATTTATACGGGAAAAAGAAATATATGTTGATGTACCATTAGCATTTTTATGGTTTTTGCAACATTCTTGTGGTAGTTGCATAACACTTAATTACTAACTTACCATTTTTTAACTAACCGCTACTTCAGGAATGTAGCAAACTTTAAAAAATGTTTTAAGTTTTAAAGCTATTAGGCTCGGCAATTCACGGTTTGTCTTGAAAATAAAAAATTGTTCAGTAACGCATGTTCAACAAGTAGGTTTACACAAGTGAAAAAAGTACAAACTTTCACGTCAGAATAACGACGACATTCCCAAAAATAATATTAAAATTAGGACAGTACACTGTTAATTTTTTTTCCTGAAATTAACGGATAAAGTAGCGGCAGCAAAGTTACCGTAAGCATTAAGTTTCCGTTAAATTATTTTTCGTGACTTAACAGAAGTTTCATTTCTCCGTTTAGTTCTGTTCTACCGTTTATAAATTGCCCGTGATTAATCGAAAATTCCATTTCTCTTCTTTCCGTTGAACTATTTTTAAGTTTTTAAATTTTCTGTGTCTTTACAGAACTTCCGGTTCTTAATTTTTCGTAGCGCTATTTTTTCGTTTCTCGTTTTCACATATTTTACTGAAATCTCATTCTCGTTTTTCTATCCTATCATTAAAATGATGTATAATAGAAAAATAGTTAACCATTCAAAAACTATTTTTTTTAAAAATTTGTATTTATTATTCAAATATATTTTGAGTGAAAATTTTGCTTGATAACTTACCTACCATACTTCTTCAAGCATCTATCATGAAATTTATCACCTTCAGATGAATAAAAATAATCAAAAAGTACCAACAAGGAAATTAGTGGATTCAAATATAACACCAAATCTTGCTGATACTGTTAGATATTTCCTTCGACATCCCCTCGTACATATTCTGCCGTGGCATGGAAAAGCATACATGAAAAAAAGAATATTTTTATTTGCAGAATGAGTCAAATAAAATACCATTAAAAACCGGTTGACTTTAACATGAAATAATATACCTGATGGAGAAGTACCGCATACCCATTACTATGTTTAAAAACAGAGTCATTGACATACACGTGAAGAATTTTTGGCTCAGATGATGTATATCCCCCCCCCCACCCCGGTGATTTCCGCATTTTCTACTCATTGGAATAGCAACATAGATTTTTAGTCATAATCACTATACTTAAGCTAAATATATCAATCAGTTCCTTTTACCCGAAATGTTTTTACAGGACATTTGCATTAATCTCAAATAAGTTGTTGGATGAGATCCTAAACAAATAAAGTAATTTATATTTATTAAGAATGAATTCCCAAAAGGAGTAATGAATGTTTCCAGATTTCTAAATAGTCAAGAAAACTTATTCTTGTAAAAATTTTAATTGTATTTTCAAAGATTAACAATCTGCTATGCCTTTTCGCTAAAAATATAACAGCAAGAAATACTTTTATTTAGAGATTTAAAATGTTTACTTTCAATCTATAAGAAAAAAACACGTGGTGTCTTGCTCGCACACCATGATAATCTCCGGTTGATACGAAATGTTGGCATTTAACGTTTTAATGACTTTCAAGAATACAACGCGTTAGAGGAAAAAAGTTACTTTATAATAGTTCTATAAATTCTAAATCAGTTACCATCGGAATTCTATCAAATGCATATTAAGAAGAAAAATAAATTTGTATGTTAGCATGTACAAAGATATTCAACGATACTTACATGTGACCAGCTGTGCTAAATTTAAGTATTTCCATTACGTCTGGATTCAAGTAATCCAATAAATAGCCTTTATTTTACATGGATAACACGAGATCCTAAAACTATTCTCACCGCTAGAACACACAATATGGCTAACGAATAGAATTGTTCGAAGTATTGAGCAAAATAATACACCGCAATAATATTCTAATATTGACTTGGTAAAACCCACGTCAAATCACCAGAGCGATCAAAACACATCTGCCTGTTTGAAAATGGCGCGAACATTTTTCTAAACCTACAAAGCCCAAAGGCGTAAAAACAATTTCGACATACGAGTATATTACTCTCCAGACATGAAATAGCAAGCTATCTATTTTGTCTTCGACATCTGAGTTGTTATTCTAAATAATCTTTTAATTAACAAAATGTAACAGTGCGATTTAATAAGCACTCTCAAACAGTGATGTTTATCATAACTTGAAGGCTAATCAGAATACTAACAAAGTACAGCATAGCGGCAACCCTAAAAATGGAAAAATTCCGTTTTCGTTATTTCCTTTCGTGATACGTCCGTTGTTGTAAGGAAAAAATACGTTCTGAAGCATTACGGAAATATTCTGTTAAAATAAGTCAGAAAACTATCTTAACTTTCAGGTTTTTTTTTACTGTGTAGTCTCTAAAATCTCAGAATTGAATAAGGAAATTTAAAAATATAGTTAACATTCCCCTAATGATCTCAATTCCCATCAGATTGTGTGATGCCTTTCGTGAGTTATCTTGAGCGTTGTATCGATTTCTGCAGAGAAAGAGAACTAGGGGTACATGAGATATGAAACATGTTCTTTTCTCTTAAACAGGAAAGCGAAAAGTCTCATTAGAATTAAGGCAAATCCGGTTCAGGAAAAGTATTCCAAAACCCCTTATTAAGAGTGGGATAATGTTTCAAAATAACATCAACACACACTCTGTCTTTTAAACTATGCTTAAATAAGAACAATGGCTTTCTTTAGAATAAATTTAATCTGTGCTTCCCCATTTGCATAATTACGCCAATCCCTCAAAATTCATGCTAATATATCAGAAAGTTAACTGTCTAATCTAAAAGTCTCGATCAGATAAAAGTTAAATGTAAGTCTTCATTAGCATTTTTCTACACCTCATTTCAGCTCTTAGTGCGTATCCCTTCCAGGAAACTACGCGATCAAAGAAATTATTTGCTTCAAGAAATATGAATAAAAAACTTATTCAACAATTTTCAGCAGCACATAAATTAAAAAAAAAAAAAAAAAAAGATAAAGGAAAAATGAAAGAAGCCTGTCGAAAATAAAAATATAATACTGAAAAACATGATATTGAAGAAAAACATTGAAACATAAAAAATTGAAGCATAAAAAATTGGAAATCTGTAAATCAAGTTAACACTTCCCTAAAAATTTCAATTCCCATCGATTTCTACCGAGAAAGGGAACTAGGGGTACCTGAGCCGTGAAGCATGTTTTTCTCTTAAATAAGAAAGCTAAAAATGTCACTAGATCAATAGCAACAGTCCCAGGATTGCGTGAACAGTCTATAAATCCGCATTAAAATAAAGACAACAGGGCTCAAAAATCTAGTAGAATCTAGGCAGTCTCCAAAAAAATCCTTACTTGAATGGGAAAGTTTTTAAAATATACATAAGAGTAAAGACTACAGTCCCTAGAGAGTTCCATTAAATTGAGGATATAGGGCTTCAACACCCTCCGTTAGAAATCAGAAAATATACCTAAAGATTCAACTTTAGGATAAGGACGTCGTTTTTTTAGAAATGCTGCTAAAAAAACTGTTACTTTTTCAATGAAGTCGACTATCTGTGTATAAATGTCAATCCAATACGTAAATTAGTTCCAAACCTCTTTTTCAGAATGAGAGAAAGTTCGAAAATAACATTAACATTGCCTCTTTGAATTCCATCCGAATTGTAACAATAGCTTCGGAAAATTTCCTTTTGAAAAAATATTGAACTCTCTCGTGGCCCCGTTTGAATAACTACGCCAGTCCCTCAAAATTCACATTAACCTCAACCTTTGTTCCACATAGTTAACGGAAAGCCTATAGGTCCTGATTAGATAAAAATGCATTGAAAAAGTTTCCATTAATGCTTTCCTCCACCTCACCTATCCTTTTAGTGTATATTTTTAGGTTGTACCATAAATGAGTTTCGCGAAGGGAAGGCTGAGTTTGGAGGTCGACAGTGGTCTGCTGACCTTGCGCCGGAGAAGGTCCCGCACCGTTCGCTAGTCCCGTTTGGAATTCACTCCCTAATACGTGAAATTAATACTTCGTGAAGTATACTACGGACCACAGCGTAGTGATTCCCTCTGTTAAAAAAATCCTTCCTCAAAAAGAAGGGGAAATTTTGAGTTCCTGGTACAGGGAAAGCCTAAAAGAAATTTAGTCGAGAGACCGTTAATGATTTTAAAACGTAGGAGGAAAATCTCCTAAAAGGTTTTTCTATTAGCCTTTCGAATGAGACTACAGTCAAAACGATTAGTATTTCGAGTAGCTGATCCTAACTAGAATTTACCGGAAGTAAATTTTCACTGAGAAGCAGCATTTTACTCTCAGCAGGTGCCAGAGAAATGCATTAGGAGCCAGCCGTTACTTTGGTGTCAGCTGAGCGACAGAGCGCATGCTCGGTGTCTTCAGCACTTTTTCACTGAGCTTTGATTGTGTAACTTTTGGTATCGCTCATTTGCTTTCCAAACACTGTTTCAGGTTTAGATTGGAATCTCAATATTCGCCTTTTCTGCCTCTCAGAGTGAAATGCGACTGAATGTTTCTTAGTAGCTACTGGTAGTCTAGATGGGTACTACCCCACCCCTTCTTAATCTGTAAAAAGGTTAGGAATCACACTGTTTAATACAGGCCGTCCACTAGTACCTGTGAAGCCCACAGAGTTTCTCGGAAGAGAGGTCAAGATAACTGTTTGTAGCAGATTCCTTCACTACGTCAGAGGTTACAATAATGAACAAGTGCTGAAACAAACTGCGAACTTCTCAGCTTCTAGAAGGGGAAATGCAACACGGACATCATTCTGATCCAGAAAATATCGTTTATGAAAATCACCTAGACGAAATGTGGGAACTGGAACGTGCATTGCTTCAAAATCCAACATATTAGAACGTGTAAATGACCATTAGTAGCAGAAATAGTGGGATACTCTGGTGACAAGGCAAGAAACATTCTGGAAACCACGATTGCGAGCGGCAAGCAATTTGTTGCTGTTTGCTGTCTTGCCGATATCACACGGGCTTGAAAGCTCGCGATTTTCAGAGTAGTTTAGCTTGAAAAGGTCATGTAAAACATGTTAGGTTGTTACTACATTTTGTACATGCCAGTACATCTTCCTGATAGAAAGCCATCAAACAGTTGATGAAAAAACAAGATAAATAAGTTTTTCTCGCTGTCATGAAATTGACTTAGTCTTTTATAAGTGCTTTCTTTCTCAAAAAAGAGAACTGCTCAGTGCTAGGTTTTGTTCAGGAGGAAACAGTGCAACCGTGAAGGTGGGAATAGTAACCAGTCCCTATTGGGCGCTACAGAGCTTTAACCGTTTCCTAATTTTGCAAAAAAATCACGCAGTAGCCGGATTTTTTAATTGTGCAAAGAGTTTAAAATTACGTGCTTTGTCCTATGCCCATTAATGTACCAAACTACTGTCCCATTAGTTCGAGCAACGTAGGAACAACTTTTAAATCAGCACGAAATTTGTATTTGAATAAAACTGAACTTAGTTGCACGATTTCATGCTGTTTTTCAAAGAATAACTCAGTATTTAATTGGTAGAAACGGGTTTTGGCTGCCTTTATGAAGTATAACACCTTTTAAGCTAGTTTTTGAACCTTAAATGAAAAGCTTACACTGGTCTTTCTCGTATGGTGTTGCAATTTCTTTCATTAATTCGCTAATATTGTTGCGAAAGCAGAGTTACTCGGTGCTGGGAAAAAATTGGGCACGTGTCTGCTTTTTTTTTCCCCTCTGCATTCATACTTTCGTGCTGGGAGCTAACAAATGCCATTCTTTCAGTCTAGACCCCAATACTTTAACTTCACTAACAGGCAAATCTAAAACACAAATCAAATAGTTCAGTTTTTGCTGTTCAGCTGAATGAGGTCACTGCATTATGCTATTGAAATGTATAGTTCTATGTTTGTCTACTTAGTTCAACATCTTCTTCACCATTGCTTAAAGAATTATATTATTCAAGAGCAGCGTATTTGTGCTGAAGGAAGTGGATACTTCCCACTCCGATAAATTGATACTGATGCTAATTCAGAATATTCTACTTTCCTTTTGGGTTTTTTCTTTGAAAATAATCTGGTACTAGTTAAGCAGAAATAGCAATCGTTGCAATGAGTTGCTTTTTCCCACCTAATTGTTAGTACAACAATTAAAAACAGGTTTTAGATTAAACCAGTCAATCAGTACAAAGTCGGACAAAATGCAAGACTCTTTTGGGAGTCCATTCCTTGTCTGACACCACAGAATATCTTAAACAACCTAAATACGCGTTTTTCACTCTGTCAGTTGGAACTCTTCCTTGCTCTTTAATACGTAATTTCCGCAAAAATGACAATTTGTTTTGGTGGTTTACGCATACGTATTTATAACGCACACTTCGCTTATGACATTTGAAAAATAACAGTATTTTTCCAAATAAGCTGCAAAACGAAAAACACCAATAGATTTGCAATCGCGAACTTGAACATTTCAGTATAATAGTATAAAAATCACATACGTGAAACAAGTTCGAATTTCTTATTAACTCAAATCAATACATAACTAATTATTTTTTCTAAATGAAACATTGCCTAACGTCCAGTAGGAAACGGAATTAAAAAAAAAAAATACTTGTTGCCAGCAGAACTTTTCAGCATTTACCATTGAAACTAAATATTTTATTGAAAAATAACTGTTGCACATGATATTCTTCGCCGTATAAACTAATAGACCATTATATGCATCTAATTAATGAAATTAATCTGAAATCAGTAATGTCTACCGCATTATAAAGAATGCTTCAAAATGTTAGAAGCTGTAACGAAGAAAAGTGACGCGTTAGACACCGATATCAATGGCAATTTTGGTTACAATGAAGTAACTCGATACAAGTGATATTATTCATATTACAAAAAACCTTACATACGGTGTTATGAAAAATTTGCCTCGAATAGTAAATGTTTTAAGAAATGACAATGCAAAGTAATTATGAAAATTAAGTTTGATGGTGTAATGCTAAAAACCAGAAATTTTGTAGTTCTCATGAACCCTTTAAAACTGCTTAAAAAAAAAACTGGCATAAGAACTTTTTTATAAAAAAAAAGCAGGTATGCCACTGCCAACTAAAAATCTACTATTTTGAAAAGTTGAGGGCTGTGACGACTATTTTAGCCACAATGAAGACAAAACGACTATTTTGCAGAGATGGGACATGTAAAACAAACAAGAAGTTCCCTCTAGAACTAGACGAGCCTACTTTCCCGTATACCCATACTACTTTCTAGTACCTGATCAATATTCTCAAAAATAGCTAAAATCGCAATTTTTTTCAAACATATTTTTTTAAATATTTTAAGCTGATTTCTAGGAATAAAATATTCCTTACTTTTCTTCAAAAAAACGAGCAAATAAAATAGCAGCACCTTTTAAACAAAGCAGCTAATGCACTTATTTCCATTAAAAAAATTTTTAACAGCTTTCAAAACGAAAAAATAATAAGTTCATTAAAATAAATACATCATATAAAAAAAAATCGTTTATTTTTCCCCTGTTGCCGAAAATAATTTTTTAAACGAATTAATGCACTTACCAAAATAAAAAAAACAATAAAATGTCAACTTAAAAAAATAATTTTCATTGTCAAAAAAAAAAAAAATCGTCTGCGCATAGTTTTCGAGTTTATTCACCGAAAACTAAACACCTAAATTAAAACTTTAGCGTGAAAATAAAAACAAATCATATCAACAATAATTATTTCACAGTTAAAACCACAGCAGCGGAGTCGGAGTCAATCTCATTTTGGGATAAGAGTCGGAGTCGAATATCCAAGAATCGGAGTCAGTCATTTGTCCTCCGTGTATAAATGTTTTCCAAAGCTACGAAGTCAGAGTCGAAGTCCGGGAGTCGGAGTCCGATTAATTGTCGGGAACAGGAATCAGAGTCGGTGTCAGGTCCCCCTAAATTCTCGGAGTCGGAGTCGGGAGTAGGTCGTCAAGAGCTATTTCCAACAAAGTTTGTTTGAAGTAAATCCGCCTTCAAGTACGGAATCTACATTGACTTTCAGTTTCCCCGTAGGCGCTAATGTTAAGGGATTTGAACTGTTCAAAATTGAACGGAAAATTGTTCAAATCAAAAAGATATCTTATATACAAATTTTTTCATCAAAAGCTTTTTCCTACAAAGTTTGTTTGAAGCAAATTCGCCTCACAGTTCGGAATTGCTTTGAATTTCCCCGTAGGCGCTAATGTTAAGTTTTTTTTGAACTGTTCAAAATTGAACAAAAAATAGTTCAAATCAAAAAGTGAAATATGGTAATGAGGTGTCCTCGCCGAGATCTTTCGAACAAAAAAAAGTTTGTTCGAATCGGACTATTCATTCAAAAGTTATTAGGAGGGGACAGACAGACAGACCGACAGACCGAAAGACATTTTTCCCCATCTCAATACCCTACTTTCCAATTTTTAATTTTTCAATATTTATTTAATTATTTTATTTATTTTTGACTTTTTTTTGTTTTTCACGATATTTTTAAGATGCATTAAGCCATGCCATTTTCATGCTTTTTTCTTCTTTTTCTGACTTTTACTGGGAAAGTAGGCTAAAAATTGGAAGGCGGCTTTTTGAAGAGTATTTTTTAGGTTAATTTCAATGAAACATCAGTGCCATTTCTCTCAGTTCTCTGCAGCTGCACTATTCCGACGATATTATATACTGAACTTAGAACAATCGGCTTCTTTATTTAATTTTCATTCATCTATAAATCCAAATGAGGTTTTAATGTAAAATTAGAAAAAAAGCCAACGGTTGTGTTGTATCTGCAAAAGTTATAATGCATTCAATAGCACTGTGAAGCTTTTTTTCTCTATTTAAAGCCTGATGTATCATAAAATACTGCAATGTGTTACCAGCACTTGCTTACGTAAAATGTCATTATCCATATTCCATTCTTTGGAAAAGAAATGTCTGAAAACTTAGAAGAAAATTTGAAAATATATAAATTAAAAAAGTGCCGAAAAGAGAAATCTTTATTGAAATTAATTTAGTATGATTTTTGTTAAAAAACTATGAAACATGCTTTTGTATTTTCCCCTTAAAGATTTTATTTATTTTAAAACTGTTTTTGCAATTTGAAATGAATGTATAATATTTTAACCTTAGAATATTGTTGTAATTATTGATATTTAAAAGAATGTTTTTAAAACCTTACTGGGGGTAGAGGAGTCCGTTTCAAAATTCTTGGGCTAAAAAATGCATTTTTTTCCTCACACAAAAGAAAAAAAAACTTGCAAATAGTGAAATAAACAAACTTGCTTTAAGAGAGGAATTTTTTTTTTCTGCAATCTTGATACGAGCCATAAAAAATACAAAAAAAAAGTTGCAATTGTATGAAAATTACTCAGCACTAATGAAATAACATTTTTTGGTTGTTGAAATTGTTTGGCTGTTGTTGAATTTAAAAGTACTTTGATTTCATTATCGGATTTGTAGGACCATATATATTATTTGTTAGTCATAAATAAAAATATTAATATTAATAATAAAATAATTGAGACCGGTCCAGCTTGCTCCCTCTACCCCCATGAGAAGCAGCATCTGGTTGGTACTCTAATAACTTTATGTAGTTGTTCTTGCGCAATTTCACAAAAACGTAAACATGAGTATCAAAATTAATAAAACTCGAAGTATTGTATGTCATTTGAAATATATATATTTAAACTGTACCGAGTTAAATTTTAATTTGTGATATTTTGCATTGAAAAGAAGCTGTAAAAATGTCTGTGTCCTTTCTGGATTTTTAAAAATTATTTGGTCTCTAGCAATGGAGCTTTTTCCTTAAAAAAAAAAAAAAAAAAAAAAAAATTCTAAATAAAATAAAAAAAAAAGATGAGTGTATTTTGTAACACTCTAAATAGTTTGATTCTGGAAACTTGACCTCTTCTTGCATCGATAGTATTTTTGACACAGGTGGCATTTATGTCAAGAAGTTAACATGGTTTCAACAATTTTTTTAAGATCATCAAAAATTTATTTTGTAAATAAAATTATAAAATGAAATTCGGCTTCAAATAAAATAAGACAAAAGGAAACATATTTTTTAAATGATGTATTTCGTGCTTTATGTTTCAAAATATTTGTTTTGCTTTGTGAATATTACTCAGTTACTCGTAAAATTCCCTAAATTTGTCTTATGAATTTATCCAGAAAATGAAATTTGTATGCATTGGAAGTTGTAATATCTTAATACTTTAAAAATTAGTTCAAAAACTCACATTTCGAGCAGAGCATGACAAAAATGTGTATGAATGTGTTGCAATTCTTGTACAGAAATAATCTATATGCAATGCTAAAAAAATCGAAATCATGGATTTCTTTAGAAAGTTTTCTTTTTTGTTAGAAAAAAACTGCAAATATTTGTTAACTGAACAAACTTCTTTAAAGAAATGATTTATTTTCCTGCAATGTTGACGAAACTAATATAGAAAAAAAAAGTAAAATTGCAGTTTTCTGAGAATTACTGAGCACAAACAAATAATTCCTTCTGAAATAAAATTTGTTCAATATTATTCAGAGTTCCCACGGTCTTTAAAAGCAATTAGAAACTCCTTATCTTTCATAGAAAAAAATAATGGCCTTTAAAAGTACTTATTTTTTACTCCAAGTCCTAAAAGCATCTTTAAAGTACTTGTTAAAAAGTAGCCAGCCCAAGTGAAAAACAAGAATTCGAAAACTTCTCGAATATATGGGGGAGTTGCCACTTTCTTTTATGAAAATACGAAACTGGAGTCTTATAATTTATGTTGTCTTTAACGATGTACAAAATACGGGGCAGTTGTCTTTTCTTGTAAATAAGTCTTGATAATGCTGAAGTGTTAAGAAAATGTTTTGGTGCATTAACGGGTCTTTAAAAGTCTTTCAAAGTCTTTTTTGTTTTTAATGTGGCTACCTACTTTTCAGAAACAGTTTTTCTGGGAACAATTGCTAAAAAACTAAGGAATGCTTATATAATACATAAAACGAATTGTATTGATAATTAGTTAGTATTTTTGTTATGCCTAGTTCATTTTAAACAGGTCCCAAAATATTCCATCTTTTGTTTTGATAAAGGAGTGGGAGCCCTGTAACTGTACCCTGTGATTTATTATTGTATTTGTAGAACCGTAGCAGCAGTTTGTTAGTCCTAAATTAAAATAACTGAGACAGCATTTTGATTTTTCGTTTTTAATCATATTATGTGAATGTGCTTGGATTGTCTTATGAATGCATTTGAAACATGTAATTTTTATGTATTAAAAGTTAGAGTATTTAAATATTGATTTTAAGAGTTTTTGTGAAGTGAATTCCTTTATAGTTTAAGCAGAAATTTTAAATGTCATTCTTGAAACTCTAATTTTTGTGAATGAATGTATTACATTTCCTTTACAGATATATTTGTAGGCTTAAAATATTTCAAACTCATTAATTCCTATAAAAAAATTTGATCATCCTCTAGAATTATTTTTAAGCTTTCATTACTATGCAATATGTTTATGGCTACCCTTTTAGTACTTATAAATATTTTTACACGGATATTTCAGAGTCTATCTGATAAAGTTCACTTGAAAAAAAAAAAAAAACTCGACTTTTTCTGAAGTAAACAGTCCATGCAACAAGCTTAATTCGTATTGAAGTAAATGAATTGAGTTTCTATTTTTTTTAAATTAAAAACCCGAACTGTCTCAAATTGGAATTATGCATTTTAATGTATTAGTACACTGACGATTATTATAATTATATAAATATTATTATTAACTGACGACATTCAGCTATAGGTTTTCAAAAGTAATTACAAAACGAAAAGCAGTTTCGAAGCATTTTTTAGAATACATAAACTGTTCTAAAATATAAATTTTCGTATAGACGCGTAATCATTAAAACTCAAAATTTTGTATTGCTGTTAACAAATGCTATCAGCTGAATTTATCGGGTTCCAAATAAAAACCCTTTTTCATAGAAATTTAAAATATAAAACCCAATTTCTGTCTTTAATCGAAAGTTAAAGATTGCTTTCGTGCAATTCAAAATCTGAATAATTATCTAAGGTTATTTAAAAGGTGTTGGCCGCTCCTTTTAGATAACCTTAGGAGTGAAACGAGAGAATCTGGCCAATTCTCTCAGTTGCACACAAAATATAAAACATTTTGCTTGTGAAGTATCGTCGTATGCTGCCTTTATATGCGTGTTGCTTAAACTCCCTTCCTATCCCTCAATATCATTTAAAAGTTTCTGTATTCCTTGAAAAATGGGGAGGGGGGGGTCTTTCATCAGTCGTGCGAATTAAATAATATTATACAGTGTCGTAAGTTTGTTGCATGGGAGTTTTACGTTCATGAAATGTCTTGCCTAGATATAAGCTAGTAATACTCTGTAATACGAAGTCTAACTCATTGCATTTAAATTCTGTTTTCCTTCAGCACAACTTAACGGTAGCTGCATTGTACTTATACCATCTGCAAAATATGATGGATAAGATTGTTTCAAATTAAAATTCGCTGGCTGGCTTATCGCTAACATAAAAAATCTTTATTTTTAATACGTCAAGAACTTGATTAGATTTTGATCACATTTCGCTTATCACTCAACATTAGTGGAGCTACGCATTTCAAATTAAAAAAAAACGGTTGTTTTAAAATAGGAGAATGTGGGGCTGACTTATTTTGTTCAAAATGAAAAAATGGGAATTATTTTTGAAAATTCTGGTACATAAAGAAGAATGTATTATATGGTAAAATTTGCCTTTAAATATTATTTTTGATTTTTGGCAATAAATTTACCTTCCAAAAATTTAAAAAATGTTTACTTTTTCTTTCATGAGACAAAGTGTAAAATAAAATGTTTTTCCAATAAAATAAGATTACTTTTGATTTAAAATTTGTATGAGCAAATAATAAAAAGAATGAGTAATAAAGATATAAATGAATAACATAATTAATAAATGTAAGACAAAAATCAAGGAGTGAATAAAATTGGGAATGAATAAGAAAAGTGGATAAATTAATAAATGAGTTAATTATTACGTGAAGGAATGCAAAGTGGTTTCATAAATGTATAGGTAAGTGATTTAATAAATGATTGAATAAATAAACAAAATAAGTTATTTCTCATTGCCTCGCATGCACTTTAGAATTAGTAAATAGCATCTAAAATAAAAACCTTCAGGATTAAATAAACACTGAAAACCAATATTATTTCACTTTAATTATTTTTGAAATTTTAAGAACAAGAACTTCACCATTTTAATAACAAAACTAATTTTTGAGTTATCACAAAATATTACTATATGAGTAACAAATTTTGATATCTGCTTCTATGACATATGCTTTTACCTTTTGACAAGTTTTTACTGACTGGAACATCTTCATGTGTTACTACGGGATAGGTGGCACTTCAAACAGTGTAAATATGACACCATTTCACTTTGCCCGACATTCCCCTACTTTTTGTACACAAAAAAGAACTGTTTAATGTATAAGTATTAAAAATGTGACCTTTGATTGTATTAATTTCCTTTTTTGCGGTAACTTTTATTTACAATCTAGAAATGGTTAAAATTACTATCCGCTGTTTTGTTACAGTCAAGCACTGCTTTGTAATTTGTATCAACGTTGATGCATTTATTGTTTTTCTGTTAAATGCTAAGTTCTTTAGTGTGTATGTGCAAATAAAATTTTGTTTACCTTTTGTACTGATGTGGACTGTTTTAGTTTTAAATGTGTTTTCTTGAAAATAGTTTAAGCATCAGCTTAATTGTTTTCTTTCAAATTCAGATGTAAAATATGCTTTACTGTTTACTCTTATTTCTGAGAAATAAATTCGAACAGTTTTCATTACAAATCTCTTAGAATAACGTTAAGACAAGTGATCACAATGCCGGTTTACCGTTGCATCGAATACCGGTACTTCTAGCCATTTTGTTCTTTCATAATGCCAATATTTCTTGAGGCAAAGTACCTGTACTTACGGTATTAGAAATAGGGAAGTCTTTATTTAGTTTTCAATTAAACTTGATAGGGCTCCTGTTATTTTCAATGTGTCTCTAGTTTTTGATGAGAAATTAGTAAAATAATTCAACTGATGTATAAATTTGACTTCAAAAACACAAATCAATGGAATATCAATAAATAAAATTTACGGAATAAATACAAAATTATATTTTCGTCAGTAGATAATGTGGGGTCATTTTATGCGAGATGAGCCAATCAGCTGTGGCTGAGATGTCACAGATTTTTGTGAAAGTTTATTTTGGTAAATCATGCACATCTGCGAGGGAATGCAAAGTATGAAAGTTCAAAAACTGCTACTGAGTTTTGTCTCTGAAATTAGAAGTCTAAATTATCAGAGTTCATGGCAGCCAGTTTGTAATTCAATAACTCCGTAATTTATAAACAAACATTTAAAAAATAAATATTTCCGCATGCTATAAAGAAATCTCTCTGAGGAAAGTGAAATTTATTCGGAGCTTTTTTTGAATCTGAGATATCAACAAAGACTGAAAACTTACCAATTTACTTCTGATTTCAAATTACTCCTAGCTCTTTTATTGAAAAATAACAGAAAAATGGTGCAAATTGAAAAGCTATTTTTAACTATCTGGTCTAATTTCGTTAAGGTCTTTGAATTCCTTCGTAGTGAAATCAAACTTTAAATACCAGAAAATTTACCAAATTTTCTTTTTCTGCAATATTTCAAATGTTTGCTTCAACATAAGGGAATGCCCATAATCTAGAGTAGTACTAAATTTTTATTATTGCATTCGGCGTATTTTGTCACTAAAATAACACTAAGATAAAATTTCGTTAGTTACGGCTATTTATTGTCATTTTAGCAAGACTTTACCATTTCTTTCGTGTTTCATTTTCTCAAAAGTGTGTTTAAGTACTTGCTGAAATATTTCCTTAACTGTTGTGAACTCTATTATATTCCAGTATGCATAAGAGGGTAGGCCAAAAAATCGATTTTTTTTATGAGCTCTTAGACTTCAGTGCGGAAAATTTGCGACTATCGGTTATTGTGTTCTGCTCTGGCAAGAGACTGGAACTCTTGAAATTTCTAGAGAAACATCAACAACCCCTACTGCAGCAATGTAGCAAACTCTACAAAATGTTTTTCTTTAATTATTTGATCTCCCTCGAAAATTAAAGCTGTGTTAATTGACACACGCTCCACAATCATGCTTGAATGAAAGGGTACAAAGGTGTAAAATTTCCCGTCAAAATAAGTCCTTAAAAAAACTATACACTAAAATTGGATTACTAGTCCTATTTGAATAATAAAACTTCGTAACTACAATTAACACGCCCACAAAAATCCTAATTTCCGTCGGATTATTTTGAATATTGCGTGCGCTAACTCAACTGCTCCATGGATACCTGCCGAGAAGTAGACCTGAGAATACATGAGCCATGATGCATGCTTTTTTCTCCTGAATAAATAATAAAACAGAAAGGATTTTTGAAATAAAGGCAACATTTCCTGAATAGCGTAACACTCTATTAATAGTCACTAGAACTAAGACAACAGTACCCAAAAGTCCGTTATAGTCCAAACTTGAGTTGAAAAGTATTTTAAAATCCACATCAGAGTGAAAATTACATTTAAACCGCATCAATTGAAACAACAGCTTCAAAAAGTTTCATTTGATCAAGTTCGACATTTTGAGTCCCTATTTCAGTAACTACGTCAAATCCCTTAAAATCCACATCAGCGCAAACCTTTATTTCAGTAGTGGGAAACCTAAAATTCCCGATTCGTTTCAAATCAACTGTAAAAGCCACCATTACTGCTGTCAACCAACTCACCCAACCTCTTAGCGTGTATTCGTAGGTTGTGCCTCCAGAATGTCCCCCATTGTGTTGGAGGCTGACAGTGGTACGCGGACGTGATACAATGCGCCTTTTAATTGATTTCTGGCGTCAGTGTATCCAAACTGTAGGAAGAAAATCACCTAAATGCTTTTTGAGGGCTTCTCATAGAAATCACACGATAACTATTTCGAGTAAGAAGAGATATGTTATACAATTTTTAGATATTCAAATTCGAAAGGTTGAGAACTTTTTTAGTGCTTGGGAAAACACCACTATGAACCTTTTCGGGTGCAAAAGTACCTCCGGCCCAAACTTGGTCTGGGTCTCACACAAACAGTGCATTTAATAGCGACATACTCATAAATTCTCCATCCTGCTAAAAAAGGCTTTGACTTCCGTCGAAAGTAGTTTACAAAACTGGGACAAAATCAATATTTTGCGGAAATGTTCGTTCTTTTGTGTGATTTCTGTACAATTGAAATAGTATAGTATTAAAATTCTGTGCACTTGTCTGTGTCTCTCACATCTTCACCTCCAGACTGTTGATATCTGCCAGGGGGTTAGCAAGCAGGAGGTGGGACCCCCTAGTAAAATATTCTTGTTGTTCGAGCAATTTATCACCTTCATATTAGCGAACATATGTAAAAAAAATAAATTGAAACAAAGAAAAACTTTGTGATTTTTTTTTCCAAAAAGGTCTTTTAACCTCAACGAAGCTAAACAACACAATCTGAATATTTTAGCAAAGCTTATCCGGTAGTTATCCAAGTTCATCCCGGACTCACGTTTTGAGTTTTGTTTATAGAAATTTTCTCTCTTAAAAATATATTTTCTATTAAGATCATTTGAATTTCTGGCTTATCATTAAACACATAAAGTTAACACTTATTACCCGTCAAATTTTTGCTTAAACTTCTGTAAGTAGAATGCTAAGTGTTTAATCTGCTTCGAATTTATGCAACCAAAGCAAATTTTAAAGGTGGAAGATCTTTGACAGGGTGTCCTAAGAATCTTATTTGGAAAATGATTCATTTTTATCCGCACAAAAGCCTATTTGATGAAATTATTGTTAGATAGAATTGAGTTCACATCTTATGCAAACGGAAAACCATAAAACAGCCTATTACTAGTTATTTTTATTTTCCTCTTTTTAGGAGGTCGATAATAAGCTGATTTCTTTTGATTTGAAAAAGGCGTTCCTTGTTACGCCGAAACACGTGTCTGCAGTCATCTGCCATTCGTGCAATTTGATGTTGTTGCTTCTTATTCTACTTTTCATTCACATGGGTATTTAACTTAGACAAATATTTTTTGTTGCATACTGGGTAGTTTATGGACTTAATTTTCAATTTGGTTCCTAGTTTATGTTGTCTTTTGTTACCATTTTAGTTAGTGTATGAAAATTTATTATAATATTGTTAAAAATAATAGTACTAAATACTTAAAAGCAAGTAATTGGCATTTTTTCACAAGTGCCAAAAAACACTCTTTCAGCAAAGTTTAGAGGCAAATTATGTAAAATTTGAAACATTAGCCACAGGTCTCTTAACTGATTGTGTTTCTTTGATAAGATAGGCTTCTCCAGGTAGTTTCATATCTGCTGACTCTTGGCGCAAGCAATTAATGACCTTGAAAGTCATGCAATTTCGTGATTTCTGCATTTTCAGAGTCAAATATTTCGGTGCACCAAATGTCAGCCGCACATCTTTCTCTTTTTACTGAAATATGTACTACTGTGGCTCACTGTTGACGCAAGAAGATTTCGACGGTCAAAGTTGCAGAAAAAAACTTTTTTTCGTACAACTTTGAGTGACCCCTGACCTTTGCGAAAGGAGTCAACCACAACTAATTATGAACTAACAGATATCGAGGATGTAGTTAGAACACAAAATAATTGCCAGTGCCACGGTTCACTGTTAATAGTAAAAAGTATTGGCCTATGTTAATCGATATTCTCTTGAAAAAACGAAATAAGTCCAACTTTGACCTCCAAAAACTTATTTTTTTTTTTTGAAAAAAAAAAAAAAAAAAAGGGTTTAGTAATTTTAGATGAGGGACATATCCTGAAAATTTCAGCAAAATCAAAAATGTCAACTATCCAGCCTGTCTGATCCTTAAAAAAAAAGTGGCTCTTAATAGCATTTTCGTGCTTTATGTGCACCATTATTTTATTTCTTCCACTATTTTCATCAGTCCTTTATTTTTTCGATAACATTAATTGTAAGTATGATTATAAATGTAATTGCGATATAAAATAAATCCAACCATCAACTGCACTAAGTTATTTTCTAAATTTTTGTCTCAACTGTCCTGCATTTCAAGAATCACCTTTTCTGTTATAAAAAAAAATCATTTTGTTTAGTGAACTATAAAATATCTTCAGAAATTAACATAATTTTGAAAAGATAACGAAGACACAAATTTAGCCTAATTCACCGTAATTCTCAAACCAAAGGTTTAATGAAAGCAAATACAAAAGTACATTGTTGAAAAGGAAAATTATGTGAATGTGTTTTAAGGGAATTTGTCATTCAAAGAGATATTACAGCGAGATATAAAGACAAAAAAAAAAAAAAAAAAAAAAAAACTCGCAATACAAAAGAAACACGCACGTGATAAGGGACTTGCGGGTAATCAGAGGAGTTACTCGTGTAATTACTCGTCAAATAGACTAAAAAAATACATTTTTCGGGTTCATGTCAAATAACTTTAAAGAAATTTACAGGTTTGATTTAACCTGTACATTGCTAGAAAAAAAAATTTAAATGTTTTTCTCACCGTCGGTCTGTTTGTTCTTTTTTTTTCATGACGCCACCTAAAGTGCTCAAAACAGGTAAGTATTCAGGTTTCAGTACTTAACAGCGAATACTAAAGCTCGAGTGCTTTACTAGGTGTCATTTTAAAGGTTTTTGATCACGCTTTCCTACGAAATGTGCTAATTTGTGCTAAAAAAATGCGAAGCTTATTTCCTACGAAATAAGCTACACATTTACTTATAATACTGTAATATTAATATTTCTAGGTGAGGAAAAACATTATTTTACCTTTAATGATTTTAAAATTAAATTTTTGAAAAATCTGGAAAATAATAGTAAATTTTTTGCTCAGTAATGTATGTGCGTGGCAAAAATTTCAGAGAGGGACTGTATTGGGATTATATAGAAAAGAAATGTATGAACCTTTTAGGTACCGCATAATGTTGCATTTTTCCCTAAAGGCCCATTCTTCCGCCAATCCTTTTCTAAGTTTGATTCAATATAAAAAAATACTAAATGGCGTTTAAAAAATCGATCGTTTAGAATCCAAATACTTATAATCACTAATGTGAATGGATTTCTAAGAACACATTCAAATTCTGTAATCTTAGTAACCTTGAATCAAGATTTGGCTTGTTAAGTAAAACAGCATTTTATTACCGAGCCATCACAAATTGCTTATTATCCTCACTTGACCAAAGTTGATGTTGCTCCGACTTTTCAGATTACCATGACGACGAGAATACATCTAGCTCGTTGTTTTAATATTTATTAAGAAGACAAACTTTCGTCGCCATGGCTATCAATCTTTTGCAGTCATTCAAAACTAAACTTAAGTTTTTTAATTTATCGAAATCAACTGGCTTCCGCATGCGGGAAAACTCCTGGATGGAAAAGTGTCATGTTCTACACGAACACATACACACACCTGCACGCGCGCAGACACGCACGCACGCTTGGAAAATAGGGTATATCATTTTTTTTTTCGTTTTGAATTCAAGCATTGACTTGCGCATTTGGGATACAATCTATTTAAACCCGAAACATTCATTTCTATTTGGAAAAATATTAAGATTTACTTACCGGGAAACGAGCTTCAAAGTTAAAAAAAAAAAGAAAAAAAAAGAAAACATAATTTCCAAGACTTTTTACGAAAATACATTTTTAAAACTGTTGTTCTGGTGCCATTCAAATGCTTCCTCTCAACACACTTTTCACATGTCTTAATGATTAACTACATTCTTTGAGTTCGAGAACAAACCGTAGATTTAGGGCTCCACGGATGGCATTTTTTGGCCGATGCGCCGATGCATGTTGATTGTTTAAAGATGGCCGATGACTGATTGTTTTTCTCCAAATGGCCGATGGCAAAAAAAGAAAAAAATGGAAATTGTTAAGATTGTCAGGGATTTGAAGGATCCTTCCCCCTCCCTTTCTTACTCTTACCACTATTTTCCTGATGGTAAAAAAGGGAAGTTTTTGCTTTATTAGGAGATTTTCATGAAACTCTCTTATAATAAAGTGTTAACTTTTTTTTTCTTATAACGGAGTTCTGGAAAAATTTGTTTTTTTTCCCCCTTCTTTTCGAGTTAACTTCTACATTGGAAAAAAGATTGGTTCCATGATTTTCCTCTGCCATACCCCAGTGGCGTAACTACGGTGTTTGCCACCCGGGGCGGTCCCTCAATTTTCCGTCCTTTAGTCAGGGCTGCCCACCTAGGAAGGATCATGGCGCAGATTGCGCCATTATTTCTTTTTTTTGGATGGGGGAGTTTGATGGGTATTTTTCTGTTTTAAGGGGTGATTCTTGCTTTTGGGAGGGGGTCTTCGTGATATTTAGAGGAGTGCGCCCTTGCTTTTACGGGGGATTGGCACCCTTGCGCATTTATTTCCACATTTTTCTTTCAGAAGAAAAAAAAAGGAGTTCATAACCCCACCCAACATTTCAGAGTTCAAGTCCGAAATCTCAATTTTAGGTAATTTTTAGCATCACGAATGAAAAAAAAAAAAGAGTTGGAACTCCCTCCCGATTTGTTTTCGAAATTGAAGTCAGTCTTAAGCTTTCTTTCATGACGTTAAGGGCAAGCCCGTCATTTGAGCAATCAGTTCACCGATTCAAAAAACTTATTGTAAATAAGCATTTTTGCTTGTATTTTGATATTTTCCCCCATAAAATACATTGAGTACGTACCCAAAACCTTCCTCCTCCCTCTGCCTGGAAAAGTTTGAAATGACTAGCCTGATTAAAAGCCAGGATCTTCTCAAGGGCATTTTACACAGTCGAAAGAAAACAATAAGCAAAACGTGCTTGCTTAAAAAAAAAAAGAAACCTTTTTCCCATGACTTTTCAATGCCGTCTCCAAACGAACAGAAAGACAAGCAATAGTGCTGATATGTCCTCAAGAAAAACACATGTTTGATGTGTGAGTAATTTTACTATCATAGTCATGTCTAAAAGCTTACACTTCGTAGATTTTTTTTGCCTTCATTAAGAGATTAAAAGCATTATTTCCTTGTCGGGAGAATGCGTTGAAACTTTTTTCCCCTCATTAAATGTATCAAATTGCCGCCCGGAGCGGAACGCCCCCTCTACCCCACCCTAGCTACGCCACTAGCCATCCCCTCAGAGAAAAACAAGGAATTGTCCTGTATGTTATCAAGAAAAATTCCTGTTTGGTATCTAAATAATTTTATTCGGGTAGTGATACGAAAGATTTAGGGGAAGGTTGCCGTCAGTGAACCACATAAGTTTTCGATATTTTTAAAAAAGGAAATCCAACCCAAATTTCACATTAATTAAAGGAATAATTTCTCAGTATATTTCTCCATTAATAATAATATTAATTTTCATGACAAATATACAAAAATTAATACTTTTGCCTGTGTTCCATTCATGGCAGCCGGTTGTTACGGATGGATCTTCGAGTTTCCATCGATGAACCACACTCTCAAATTAAAAAAACCAATTCGTAACTTACAAATATTTATAACAAGTGATCAATAAACACTACAAATAACAATAAATTATTGAAAAATAGATTTATTTTCCAAAATGTTTTATTTTCGGATAAGAAAAACATAAAAAACAAATCCAGCACTCGCAACACACAGCTGTTGTCATTACACCTCGTTCAGCCTCGTTCGTTCTAACCTGTGCAACACTTCTTAGCTAATATCTTTTCAACCTCTTTTGTACTGTTGAGGATTTTGTTGAATCGATTTTGAAAATTTTCGTTTGACGCAAGATTATACTTGCGCTCTCTAAGATCTCAAAGAACATTTTTGACCATTATATTACTGAAACCAGAAGCTTAAGTCTCACACTACCAGAGACTATAGTATTAACTCTTTTTGTCTTAACTAAATCGGTGGGGCATGTCATTTTTGCCAGATTCTTGAAAGGCCAATTCAAACAATTTTTCGGAAATAATTCCAAAAATTCCTTCTCGAGTTTCAATATACGATTCACTAATAATATTCCTATTTCGGAGTGCTTTAGCTCCTAAATTTTTAATGTATGACTAAGGTAACAACAAACCGGTTTTTATCTTATGCGACTGTTTAAAGTTGCTTTCAAGATTCTATATTGTCGGCAGACTTCGTTAAGATCCATACCACCATTTCTGTAAGCTACTGTAGCACGTTACATACTCTCACTTTTTCATTGGCCATATTTTACTCGTTTTTACCTTTTTTTGGAACAACAAAAGTATTTGAAACTATGTTTTAAATTTCTAATCAATTTTATAAAAAATCATTGCTTTACAAATATAATAAAGTGTAAAAGTTTTCATAAATTACTGAGAATATTTTTTTCATTGTCATATTTATTTTAAAACAATTGAGCAATTTTCAATGGTAATTGAGCTGAAGTTACAGAAATATTTGAGATTTTTCATGAAAGAAACACTTTCTCAGGAAACACCTAGTGGTCCAATGATAGCAACTGCGTCATTTCGAATATTCTTATAGGTGTGACTGCTGTGAGGAATCATGGTAAAACATGAAGTATAGGGAATTGTGCTTGAAAAGGTACTCTTTTAAGTCAATTATCACGTTTAGATGATCAGTGATATTCAAAGCATGTTATAACTAAATGAAAATCTCAATAATTAGTAAGATAATGGTAGAAATCTTTTCTGAACGATTAACAATATGAGTAAATAATTTTAGCTACTTGACGACTCTGTAGTAGACTGTTTTTAGACAAAAGGTATTAAAAATCATTACGCGTCTGCACAAACTCTAGTACGGAAATATCTTCGCGGTCTAGTAATGGGGAACTGGTTCATTGACGGCAACCTTCCCCTAAAATTCTGGAAGATTTTCTTTTTGCCTGCAAATATAGATTAAAAATACACAAACCTTTTTGGGAAAATACCTTTGTTTTTCCCACATATTGAAAATGCATATATATATATATATATATATATATATATATATATATATATATATATATATATATATATATATATATATATATATATATATATATATATATATATATATATATATATATATATATATATATATATATATATATATATATATATATATATATATATATATATATATATATATATATATATATATATATATATATATATTAAACATAACTTTATTTTGAGCGTATTATTATTAGAACTCATTAAATCAAAGAGGCAAAGAAATAATTCACATTAATTTGAAGAAATATATGATCTAAGCGAGATTGGCTTATAAGACCAGCTGCGTTGATGAGATTACTGCTATTGTTTGCGATTGATACATTACTGAATGTTATGTTGTAATTAACCCAGTTCATCAGATTACTTTCAATACTTTCTTCAATGCTTTGACTTTGTATGTAGTGCTCTCTCTCTCTCCTATGCTGAAAATTCAGATTCATTCATATGTAGATAAAAACTACACCAACAACCAAGAAAAGGCGATAATGTCGAAAATATAAATATGTGACCACAAAGTTGAGCAAATTATAGTTAGTTTTACTTTTTCATTTTATTTTCTAAACTTGCACGCCTCCCATTACACTCTTCTTCGTCCACTAGGAGGTGTGCACCTCCCCTGCTTCAGTTTGAGAACCCATGCCTTAGAGCGAAGAGAAAAATCCTTTTAAAACTTGCTCCCCGTGCAGTAGCAGATTTAAAATATCGCAAATGTAGGCCCATGGCCATAGTGATCCCGTAGGAGTTACAAAAATGCTTTTGATAAATGTTGTACAAGTTCCGTGATAGAGAAAGAGGGCCCCAAAATGTATTTCGACGGACTCCAAACTTGTTAACGCCGTTGAATCGATACAGAAAAGACTGCATTACTGTGATTCATATTATAAATATCGAAAAATTAAAAATTACCGTCGGTTCAACAGGAATCCAACAAAATGTCACAAAAACCGGTTTCTCCATCTCATATTTGTTTCCAAGTTGGTCTTCAATTCTGCAATATAACGCCAAATGATCAGTCCAACACGCTATATTAGTTTTGCAATGAAATAAGTAATTAATAGCCACAAAAAATGAGCAAACAAGCCTTTTAGAACACTCGATTGAATATAAAAAGGGAAGCTACAGCTTACAATTTTGAGTTATGACTTATGAGAGATACATACGTACATTCAGCCGAAAAAAACAACGTAATGATTTGTTTGTACCTCAATGCAATATTAAAATTCTTTCGGGGGGGGGTGACTAAAATAGAAATTTATACTTCAATTCAAGCAAAAAATTTTATATGAAAACAATAACTCTCGTTACTTTGTATTAAGAAGTAAAACAGTAAAAAGGTCCTTCTTTGGACAACATCGGTCAATTCCATCGGCTTTTCGATAATTTTTTAAGGCCGATGTTCCGATTTTTCCTCCAAGTTAGCATTGGCCGCCGATGGCTAAATTGTTGAACCATCGGCCGATGCATCGGTCGAGTAATACGTAGATTTTCAGAAAATTAACTAAAATTATATTTTGTACCGTTTTTTGTACATTGCAATATTTTCTCTTTTGCTGTATAGTAATATTTTTTCCGCAATAAATTTGAAATATGCATCTATTTGCTAAATAAATGTCAGAATGCAAAAAAAAAAAAAAAAATATTGCAATAACAAAAACACATCACAAGGAGGTTATTGCACTTTATTCTCCACTCTGCAGTTCCTATTTACCCAATCAAGAAGGATGGTCTTTAATCGACTTACATTTACACTTGAGTACTAATTTATCAAAAGGGAACATATCCACTTTCTAAAAATGTTCAGGAGGTGAGAAAAACGAATTAGGGTAAAAGCAAAATAGTTTACCCAACTTCTCTGGGCACAGAATTGAGCACGATATCACAGCAAAACATGGCGCAGAGTAAGAAATATTTGAGTAAAAAAAACAAGGAGATATTGCCATCTTAATTTTGGTTATGTGATCTTTTGAACGAAAACCTCAATGTTGAAAACTCCAATTTCACAAACTAACATTTCGCCTTCTCTCATTCTCATATCGAAGTGCATGAGCCTAATAGTAGAGGACTGAAATTTGAGGATTGTGGACATGTGTTCCTTCGGATCTAAAAGTCTTCGTACTACATATTATTTCAGTAAATGGTCCCTTTTGTTCAAAATAAAACGTGCAGAGGACGGATTTGTTACCTTTTGATCAAAAAGTCACACTTTACCCTTAAATAAAATAGGATTTTAAACGTTTTGACTTCTTCAGAGTAAGTGATTTGATCAAGGTCATCTGAAAGATTTCGAAAATGTCATAAGATGATTTTTTTTAATAAGGGGGATTATTATAAGGGGGGTTCCCTTTTAATAAATTGCTCCTCACTTACTACAAGATTTCAAACGAATGTCAATATTGGTACCAGGGTTTAAAGTTGAATTTATGACTCAGTTTTGGCATTTTGATCTAAGTATAAAGTTGTTCTTCAGAATCCAATAGTCCTAATCTTTTGCTCGTCCATTGAAATAATAGGGCATGTCATAAAAGTACATGTTTTATTTTTGATTTAAAACGTCCATTTTTCTTTGTATTTACCGATTTTGAGTTGATTGGTATAATATTCTTTTTTTGGAAACACAACTGGCATATAATTCCGGGTGTTTTTTCAAAAAGTCTAAATACAGTTGTAAAAAATACAAATGCAATAAAATTTTTGTTCTAATAACACTTAAATGCTTCCTTATAAAACTATTTAACATGAATATGATTTTTTCATTCCTTTATAGTTTTTAGTTCACGCATAAACCGTAAATTTAATTAAAATTCGATTTTTAAAACATTTTTCTGCACATCACAATATTTTTTTAAATATAAATCCATATCTTTCTTATTATCTAAATACCAATTTAGGTATCCAATAACCAGTTTCATAACTCTTTCAGCAGCCCGAGTGTGAAAGGGGAACGTTTGTTAAGTTATGGATAACGCTTCAAATGGTTCTGGAACATCAGCAGTACTTGTTGGATGTTGTCACTGTAAAAAATAAAAATTATAAATAAAAAAATGCACCTTGATTATCTACTAAGTTAATTTTGATGAAAACTGTATTTAGAATATTTAGGCAGAAGCAGAGTTTAATACCTGATCCAAATCAATGTTACCCATTGAAGAAAAAAATTAATAAAAAACAATGTGATTGTTAAAAGAATTGAATTTAAATTATTCTTTTCTAGTGAGCCGGCTAATAATTGGTGTAAACAGCCAATGCAGTCAGCCGGCATCGAACCCACGACCTTCCACTTACAGGCCCGGGGCCTTACCGGTTTCGCCATCTCGGCTTGGTCATGCGTCATATTAAAAATTATAAATACAAAAAATGCACCTTGCCTATTACTGATTTAATTTTAACGAATACTCCATTTAGAATAATTAGGTAGAACCAGAGTTTAATACCTCATCCAAGCCGATGTTTCCCGTTGAAGAAAAAAATAAATAAAAATAATGTGAATGATTAAAAATAAACGAATTTATAAATTTCCGTTTTAGTGAGCTGGCTAATAATTGGTTCAAACAGCCAATGCAATCAGCCGATATCGAACACGCGACCTTCCGGATACAGGCCCGGGGCCTTACCGGTTACGCCATCTCGGCTTGGTCATGCGTCATATTAAAAATTATAAATACAAAAAATACACCTTGCCTATTACTGATTTAATTTTAATGAAAACAGCATTTAGAATAATTAGGTAAAACCAGAGTTTAATACCTCATCCAAGCCGATATTTCCCGTTAAAGAAAGGATAAATAAAAAATCAATGTGACTGATTTAAAAAAAAAATGAATTTATAAATTTCTTTTCTAGTGAGCTGGCTATTATATGGTATACACAATGCCAAAGCAACCAGCCGACATCGAACCCGCGACCTTCCAGTTACAGGGCCGGGGCCTTACCGGTTACGCCATCTCGGCTTTGTCATGCGCTATACTAAAAATTACAAATACAAAAAATGCACCTCGCCAATTACTGATTTAATTTTATTGAATAATCCATTTAGAATAATTATGTATAATCAGAGTTTTATACCTCATCCAAGCCGATGTTTCAAGTTGAAGAAAAAAAAATATAAAATCAATGTGATTGATAAAAAGAAGGAAGTTATAAATTTCTTTTCTAATGAGCCGGCTAATATATGGAGTAAACAGCCAATGCAATCGGCCGGTATCGAACCCTCGACCTTCCAGATACATGCCCGGGGCCTTACCGGTAACGCCATTTCGGCTTGGTCATGCGTCATATTAAAAATTATAAAAACAAAAAATGCACCTTGCCTATTACTGATTTAATTTTAATGAAAACAGTATATAGAATAATTAGGTAAAACCAGAGTTTAATACCTCATCCAAGCCGAATTCTCCCGTTGTAGGAAAAAAAAATAAATAAAAAAATTTGATTGATAAAAAAGTAACACAATAAATTTCTCTTCTAGTAAAGCTAATAAATGTTGCAAGAGGCGAAAGCAATTAGTCGGGACCGAACACCAGACCTTTCGTTTACAGGCCCGTCGATTTACCAGTTGAGCCGTCCCGGCATAGTCTGGCTCTGTGTTAAAAATTAGAAATAGAAAAAATGCACCTTGCTTATTACTGATTCAATTTTAATGAAAACTGCATTTGAAATATTTAGGTAGAACCAGTTTAATAACTCATCCAAATCAATGTTTCCCATTGAAGAAAAAAAAGAAAAAAAAGAAAAAAAAAAAACAATGTGATTGATAAAAAAATTAAATTTGTTATATTCTTGATCCGGCTAGCATATACAGCCAATGCAATCAGCCGGTATCGAATTCACGACCTTTCGATTACATGCCTGGGGCCTTACCGGTTACGCCATCTCGGCTTGGTTATGCGCCATATTAAAAATTATAAATACAAAAAATGCACCTTGCCTATTACTGATTTAATTTTAACGAATACTCCATTTAGAATAATTAGGTAGAACCAGAGTTTAATACCTCATCCAAGCCGATGTTTCCCGTTGAAGAAAAAAATAAATAAAAAATAATGTGAATGATTAAAAATGAACGAATTTATAAATTTCCGTTTTAGTGAGCTGGCTAATAATTGGTTCAAACAGCCAATGCAATCAGCCGATATCGAACACGCGACCTTCCGGATACAGGCCCGAGCCCTTACCGGTTACGCCATCTCGGCTTGGTCATGCGTCATATTAAAAATTATAAATACAAAAAATACACCTTGCTTATTACTGATTTAATTTTAATGAATATTCCATTTAGAATAATTAGGTAAAACAAGAGTTGAACACCTCATCCAAATCGATGTAACTCATTGAAGGAAAAAAATAAAAATCAATGTGAATGATTTAAAAAAAATGTATTCATAAATTTCCTTTTTAGTGAGCTTGCTAATAAATGGTTTAAACAGCCAATGCAAGCCGCCGGCATCGAACCAGCGCCCTGTCAGTTACAGGCCCGCGGCCGTATCGGTTACGCCATCTCGGCTTTGTTACTTGCCATACTAAAAATTATAATTACAAAAAATGCACCATGCCTATTACTGATTTAATTTTAATGAAAAATGCGTTTAGAATAATTATGTATAACTAGAGTTTTATACATCATCCAAGATGATGTTTCCCGTTAAAGAAAAAAATAAATAAAAATCAATGTGAATGATTAAAAAAAATGAATTTATAAATTTCCGTTTTAGTGAGCTGGCTAATAAATGGTTACACAGCCGGCATCGAACCTGCGACCTTCTGGTTACATGCCCGGGGCCTTACCGGTTACGCCATCTCTGCGGTGGTATGCGCCATACTAAAAATTATAAATACAAAAAATACACCTTGCCTATTATTGATTTAATTTTAATGAAAACTGCAGTTAGAATAATTAGGTAAAACCAGAGTTTAATACCTCATCCAAGCCGATGTTTCCCGTTGAAGAAAAAAAATAAAAAATCAATGTGATTGGAAAAAAAATGAATTTATAAACTTCATTTCTAGTGAGCTGGCTAATTAATGGTGTAAACAGCCAATGCAATCAGCCGGTATCGAACCCACGACCTTCCGGTTACAGGCCCGGGGCCTTACCGGTTACGCCATCTCGGCTTTGACATGAGACATATTAAAAATTATAAATACAAAAAATGCTCCTTGCTTATTACTGATTTAATTTTAATGAAAACTGCATTTGAAATATTTAGGTAGAGCCAGTTTAATACCTCATCCAAATCAATGTTACCCATTGAAGAAAAAAAAAAAAAAAATCAATGTAAATTAATAAAAATAATGACTTTTAAAAATGTCCTTTTTAGTGAGCTTGCTAATAAATGGTTTGCACAGCCAATGCAAACAGCCGGCATCGAACCCTCGACCTTCCCGATACAGGCCCGGGGCATTACCGGTTACGCCATCTCGGCTTTACCATGGGCCATATTAAAAATTATAAATACAAAAAATGCACCTTGCCTATTACTGATTTAATTTTAATGAATATTTAGAATAATTAGGTAGAACCAGAGTTTAATACCTCATCCAGGCCGATGTTACCCGTTGAAGAAAAAAATAAATAAAAATCAATGTGAATGATTAAAAAAAACAATGAATTTATAAATTTCCTTTTCAGTTAACTGGCTAATAAATGGTTTAAACATCCAATGCAATCAGCCGATATCGAACCCGTGACCTTCCGGATACAGGCCCGGGGTCTTACCGGTTACGCCATCTCGGCTTGATCAGGCGCCATATTAAAAATTATAAATACAAGAAATGCACCTTGCCTATTACTGATTTAATTTTAATGAATACTCTATTTAGAATAATTAGGCAGAACCAGAGTTTAATACCTCATCCAGGCCGATGTTACCCGTTGAAGAAAAAAATAAATAAAAATCAATGTGAATGATTAAAAAAAACAATGAATTTATAAATTTCCTTTTCAGTTAGCTGGCTAATAAATGGTTTAAACACCCAATGCAATCAGCCGATATCGAACCCGCGACCTTCCAGATACAGGCCCGGGGTCTTACCGGTTACGCCATCTCGGCTTGGTCATGCGCCATATTAAAAATTATAAATACAAGAAATGCACCTTGCCTATTACTGATTTAATTTTAATGAAAACTGCAATTAGAATAATTAGGAAAAACCAGAGTTTAATACCTCATCTAAGCCAAAGTCTCCCGTTGAAGGAAAAAAAAAATAAATAAAACTAGTATGTTGTGGCCATCACGAAACTTTCTTCTATATTTTTCTTTTTCTTTTTTTTTTTCTGATCCCTCCCCATGCTTGACGAGGAAGCAATATTCCCAACAAAAACAAAATTACACATGCAAAAACTTGACCCAATGTCTGAATTATTGCAAAAGCAAAGCAAAGAGCGAAAAATGAAAGTTATTTTAAAAGCCTTGCTTGAATGAATTACAAATATTTTATTTGTTAACAAACATAAGATGGCAACAGTTAAAAATTTTAAATCATTGAGATCATATTTCCTATTATTTCCATACAATTAAAATCACGAGAAATACGCAGACGACAATCTATTACGATTTATCTTTCTTATTGTTGCATTAATAAAAATATTTTTATTCGCAAAAAAAAAAAAAAAAAAAAAAAAAAAAAAAAAAAAAAAAAAAAAAAAAAAAAAAAAAATTAACACCTCTTGGAGCGATCGGCGTCAAAATAGAACCAAAGCCTGTTTACGTATGGATTCACATATATTCCAAATTTCAACCAGAACGTAGCATTACTTCTTGAGATAGGGCACTCAAAATGGAAAAAAAGAACGGGTGATTGCGCTACCCCCTTTTTAGCTGTTGACACAAAAATAGAATCAGTTCTTATACCCACTAAGGGCTACTTGCCGATAAATTTTTCTTTCATTCCGTTCATTATTTCTTGAGATACAGCAGTCACAATTGACGACAAAAAACGTTCTATAGCTCAACCCCCGTTTGAGTTATTGACACCAAAATTGAATCAGCACCTGTTCCTGTAATACCAACATATGGACCAAATTTTGTTTGATTCCGCCAGTAACTTCCTGAGGAATAGCAAGCACGCGTAACTCGAAAAACGTCCCATTGCTCCACCCCCCTTGGAGGAATTCGCGCCAAAAACTAATGGGCACAAGTTCACATAGGGGCACATATGTGTACTAAATTTCGTTCGATTTCATGCGGTAGTTTTTGTTGTAGAGCGGCCACAAAAAACTGGTCACACACAGACGTGACACACATACATACACACACACATACATACATACACACACACACATACATACACACACACACACAGACAGACAGACATTTTCCAAAAATGGTCGAAATGGACTCAGCACACCTCAAAACGTTCGAATCCGTCAAAATTCGAAATTCGAAAATTTGCACGAATCCAGTACTTTCTTCTATATATTAGATATAGAAGAAAGTAAAAATTTGATTGATAAAAAAATAAAGCAATAAATTTATCTTCTAGTAGGGCTAATAAATATTGCAAGAGGCAAATTCAATCAGTCGGGACCGAACCCCAGACCTTTCGGTCACGCGCCCGTCGATTTACCAGTTGAGCCCTCCCGGCATCGTCTGGCTCCATATTAAAAATTATAAGTAGAAAAAATGCTCCTTGCTTATTACTAATTTAATTTTAATGAAAACTGCATTTCAAATATTTAGAAAAAACTAGTTTAATACCTTATCCAAATCAATGTTACCCATTGAAAAAAAAAAAAAAAAAATCAATGTGATTGTATAAAAAATTGACTTTAAATATCCTTTTTAAGTGAGTCGGCTAATAAATAGTGTATACAGCCAATGCAATCAGCCGGTGTCGAATCCACGACCTTTCAGTTACAGGCCCGGGGCCTTACCGGTTACTCTATCTCGGTTTGGTCATGCGCCATATTAAAAATTATAAACCCAAAAAATGCACCTTGCCTATTACTGACATAATTTTAATGAATACTCCATTTAGAATAATTACGTAGAACCACAGTTTAATACCTCATCCAAGCTGATGTTTCCCGTTGAAGAAAAAAATAAATAAAAATAAATGTGAATGATTTAAAAAAATGAATTTATAAATTTCCGTTTTAGTGAGCTGGCTAATAAAGAATTAAACAGCCGGCATCGAACCCGCGACCTTCCGGATACAGTCCCGGGGCCTTAGCGGTTACGCCTCTCGGCTTTGTCCTCCGCCATATTAAAAATTATAAATGCAAAAAATGCACCTTGCCTATTACTGATTTAATTTTAATAATAACTGCATTTAAAATAATTACGTAGAACTAGAGTTTAATATCTCATCCGAGCCGATGTTTCCCGTTGAAGGAAAAAAAAAATAAAAAAACTTGATTGATAAAAAAATAAAATAATAAATTTCACTTCTAGTAGGGCTAATAAATATTGCAAGAGCCGAAAGCAATCAGTCGGGACCAAACCCCAGACCTTTCGATTACAGGCCCGTCGTCTTACCAATTGAGCCGTCCCGGCATCGCATGGCTCCGTATTAAAAATTATAAAAAGGAAACATGCTCCTTGCGTGTTACTCATTTAATTTTACTGAAAACTGTAATTAAAATATTTAGGTAAAACCAGTTTAATACCCCCGACTTTTCGGTTACAGGTCCGTCGCCTTACCAGTTGAACCGTACGGCACCGTCTGGCTCTGTATTAAAAATTATAAAAAGGAAAAATGCTCCTTGTTTATTACTGATTTAATTTAATGAAAACTGCATTTGAAATATTTATGTAAAACCAGTTTAATACCTCATTCAAATCAATGTTACCCATTGAAGAAAAAAATAAAAAAAAATCAATGTGAATGATTAAAAAATATGAATTTATAAATTTCCTTTTTAGTGAGATTGCTAGTAAGAGCTTGCTAAACAGCCAATGCAACCAGCCGGCATCGAACCCGCGACCTTCCGGATACAGGCCCGGGGCCTTTCCGGTTACGCCATCTCGGCTTGATCATGCGCCATATTAAAAATTATAAATACAAGAAATGCACCTTGCCTATTACTGATTTAATTTTAATGAATACTCTATTTAGAATAATTAGGTAGAACCAGAGTTTAATACCTCATCCAGGCCGATGTTACCCGTTGAAGAAAAAAATAAATAAAAACCAGCCAGACAGCCAGCCATCGTATCAACCAACCAATTAACCAAACAAACAACCAACTAACTAGACAGCCAACCAACCAACCCTTCCAGGCAGCCAACAAACCAAACCCTACCACCCGCTCACCCACCAAGCCAGCCAGCCAGCCAACCTATCAACCAACCAACTAACTAGACAGGCAGCCAACAAGCCAAACCCTACCACCCGCTCACCAACCAAGTCAGCCAGCCAGCCAGCCAACCTATCAACAAACCAATTAACCAACCAACCAACAAATTAACTAGATAGCCACCCAACCAACCCTGCCAGGCAGCCAACAAACCAAACCCTACCACCCGCTCACCCACCAAGCCAGCCAGCCAGCCAACCTATCCCAAAACAATTAACCAACAAACTAACTAGACAGCCAGCCAACAAACCAAACCCTACCACCCGCTCACCCACCAAGCCAGCCAGCCAGCCCGAGGCCTTCGAGATAGGAAGGCCATCCAACTAGCAAATGGCGTCATCGTTTGTCGATCTTCAATGATATTGGGAAGTGAGCACTTCGATTAATATTTTGGTTAAATAAAACTATTTTGTTTATTTATTATTGACTTCTGTTATTTTAGTAGCATTACAAGTTCTACTTTTTCATTTGAAAACATAAAAAGGAACCGATAATCATACATTAAAAAATACACTGAGCTTAATTCATAGTATTTGACATAAAAACATTTATAAGTATTACAAAGTATTCAAATAACTAAACACGATTTTATTTTACAATCATGTTAAAACAAAGTGATAAATAAACACAGTTTTATTTTTCATTGGAAATTGTTTTTTAACTAATCGCATTTTAACTACTCGTATATTGTATTGAAACATTAAGTCTTAAGAAGTATTCAAATAAATAAATGAACTTTCATTTTACAATTACATCAAAACAAAAAATAATATTACTATTGTATTTGAATAAGAATTAAATGAAATTTTAAAAAATAAATAAACATTTTTACTTAAGAAAACGGGAAACATGACTGCAATATGTTTCAAAGACATAACATCAAATTAAAGTACATAATACCATATTATTAATGTTAACTTAGCTGAGCAAATTTATGCTTTTCAAAATACGTGAATGCTTGGGTGCCATCCCCCAAAGTAGACGGTGCCCTATCCCCTTCAATTATGAAAACTTCAAAAAAAAAAAAAAAAAAAACCCAAAACATCTCCATCTCCCTTAAAATTTCAAGGGCACAGTTAGTTATAACTATAGACGTTGAAAAGCTATCATTACTATGAGACTATGATTCCGACCCCCCCCCCCCCTTCGGTGGGCACTCTCGAAAAATTACACAGGAATTCAACTTGAAAAACGTTAATTAAAGAATGTATAATACAACATCATGAATACCGTATGTTGTACATCCAAAAAATGTATTCAATATCTAAACAGCCTTTTTTTTTTTTTGGAATTCGGCTACTTTTCCATTTTCAGCTTTTTCTGCTGCTAATGATTCTTGTGTGTGGGGGGGGGGGCTTTAATAGTTCATCATTTTAGGCTTTTGAAAAATTATTTTAAAAAGCATTAATTGATGACAAAGTAACCTTTTTCAAAAAACTTTTCATAGAATGACCATTTTAGCAACTTTCTTTAATACTTAAAACCTCATATATGTTAAATTTAGATCAACATTTTGCTGAGTATGATCTTTTAGGAAATCAATGTGACAGTTTTGTGACAGGGGGAAGGGAGGGGATAACAAGAAGTGTGACATCACGCGTTGTTTATAACAATATACTCATGTTGAACAGCGTTACATGTAACAAGGAGGAGGGGGGGGGGATTTGTTCAAAAGTTTGCATAATACTTTATAGACAGCCCCTTAATACAATTTATGTTACAGTTTCAGAGTTCCTGAAAGTTTATTAACAGAAAACCTAAGGAGTTCAAAAAATATGTAGTTCAAGATATTTTGCCCTTTTTAAGCATAAACAAACAAGCACAGAGCATTTGGCAAAAACACGTTGTGTATCCACTGCTCAAAACCAATCTTTCGCAAGCCCAGAAATTATGAATACCATTAACTTAACCACAATGTGTGCATAAATATCATAAAACTTAAAGACAGCAGTGAAAAAAAAACCGTATATATTTTTTTAATTTACGCACAGAACCAACTTGTTTGAATAACATTGCAGGGGCGTAGTTGGGGGGGGAATGTTTGAATATCGGAGCCACGACCTCCGGCGTTCAAATCTAATCTTCTATCTCAGAACTACGGAAGCCCATCAAGGAATGTTTTTTGATCAAAATAACACATGCTAGCGTATGAAACAATTTAATCGAAACGGAAAATATAAGATTAGTTCAGTTAAAAGCCTGTTTCAATAAACTTGTTTACATATTAACTGAATATCAACACCAAGTTACGTTGCTTCTGATAGCAACAAGTATATTTGCAGAAAATTTTGACATTTGTATATTGTCAGCTTGGAAAATCCATTTCGAATAAATGCGTGTACAAAGTTGAAAATATAAAGAAATAAAAAGTTGCAAGTTAACCGTTTCAAATATTAAAGCATTATACTAAAATTACAAATTAAAGACAAAGATATCAGAAAGGAAACTGGCAATTGATCGTGTAATGGAGGAAAACTTAAGTAATCTTAACTGCATAAAATGTAAATTTGTTTATCTGAGAAAAGTACTTACCTCCGAACTTTAAAATTTATTCCATGAGACACCCAGCATTTTCTTCACATGCACGTTGTTCGGAAGCGGAAATCGCTGACTCAAATTCACTCATCAGACACTTATATTATATATATATATTTTTTAATTGCCTCTACATTCCGGTACGTGGAAAGGATGAGATAAATCCAACAGTATTGTATTAAAAAAATGCATCCGAAGTTAATATTTCCTATTTCATCTATTTCAACCAGACCAAGAAGCACTATTGTTTAACTGGTAGACTGCACTGCTTTTAAAGTTTCGCGCCAAGTTCAAAAATCGACTACTGATGGCGTAACGAAGCGGGGGGGGGGAGGGGAGTTGTCTGGCCTGTTATCACGTGGGCCAACCAACCCTGCCAGGAAGCCAACAAACCAAACTCTACCTACCGCTCACCCACCAAGCCAGCCAGCCAGCCAGATAACCTATCAACCAACCAATTAAGCAACCATTTAACTAGACAGTCAGCCAACCAACCCTGCCAGGCAGCCAACAAACCGAACCCTACCACCCGATCACCCACCAACCCAGCCAGCCAGCGAACCTATCAACCAACCAATTAAGAAACCAACTAACTAAACAGCCAGCCAACCAACCCTGCCAGGCAGTCAACAAACCGAACCCTACCACCTGATCACCCACCAACCCAGCCAGCCAGCCAACCTATCAACCCCCAATTAACCAAAAAACCAACCAACCAACCAACTAACTAGACAGCCAGCCAACCAACCCTGCCAGGCAGCCAAAAAACCAAACCCTACCACCCGCTCGCCCACCAAGCCAGAAACAGCCAGCCAGCCAACCTATCGACGAACCAATTAACCAACCAACCAACTAGACAGCCAGCCAACCAACCCTGCCAGGCAGCCAACAAACCAAACCCTACCACCCTCTCGCCCACCAAGCCAGAAACAGCCAGCCAGCCCAACCCTGCCAGGCAGCCAACAAACCAAACCCTACCACCCGCTCGCCCACCAAGCCAGAAACAGCCAGCCAGCCAACCTATCGACCAACCAATTAACCAACCAACCAACCAACTAACTAGACAGTCAGCCAACCAACCCTGCCAGGCAGCCAACAAACCAAAGCCTACCACCCGCTCGCCCACCAAGCCAGAAAGAGCCAGCCAGCCAACCTATCGACCAACCAATTAACCAACCAACCAACCAACTAACTAGACAGTCAGCCAACCAACCCTGCCAGGCAGCCAACAAACCAAAGCCTACCACCCGCTCGCCCACCAAGCCAGAAACAGCCAGCCAGCCAACCTATAGACCAACCAATTAACCAACAAAATAACCAAATAACTAGACAGCCAGCTAACCAACCCTGCCAGGCAGCCAACAAACCAAACCCTACCACCCGCTCGCCCACCAAGCCAGAAACAGCCAGCCAGCCAACCTATCGACCAACCAATTAACCAACCAACCAACCAACTAACTAGACAGCCAGCCAACCAACCCTGCCAGGCAGCCAACAAAACAAACCCTACCACCCGCTCGCCCACCAAACCAGAAACAGCCAGCCAGCCAACCTATCGACCAACCAATTAACCAACCAACCAACCAACTAACTAGACAGCCAGCCAACCAACCCTACCAGGCAGCCATTAAACCAAACCCTACCACCCGCTCACCCACCAAGCCAGAAACAGCCAGCCAGCCAACCTATCGACCAACCAATTAACCAACCAACCAACCAACTAACTAGACAGCCAGCCAACCAACCCTGCCAGGCAGCCAACAAATCAAACCATAACACCCGCTCGCCCACCAAGCCAGAAACAGCCAGCCAGCCAACCTATCGACCAACAAATTAACCAACCAACCAACCAACCAACCAACTAACTAGACAGTCAGCCAACCAACCCTGCCAGGCAGCCAACAAACCAAACCCTACCACCCGCTCGCGCACCAAGCCAGAAACAGCCAGCCAGCCAACCTATCGAGCAACCAATTAACCAACCAACCAACCAATTAACTAGACAGCCAGCCAACCTAACCTGCCAGGCAGCCGACAAACCAAACCCTACCACCTGCTCGCCCACCAAGCCAGAAACAGCCAGCCAGCCAACCTAACGACCAACCAACCAACCAACTAACTAGACAGCCAGCCAACCAACCCTGCCAGGCAGCCAACAAACCAAACCCTACCACCCGCTCGCCCACCAAACCAGAAAGAGCCAGCCAGCCAACCTATCGACCAACCAATTAACCAACCAACCAACCAACTAACTGGACAGCCAGCCAACCAACCCTACCAGGCAGCCAACAAACCAAACCCTACCACCCGCTCACCCACCGAGCCAGAAACAGCCAACCTATCGACCAACCAATTAACCAACCAACCAACCAACTAACTAGACAGCCAGCCAACCAACCCTGCCAGGCAGCCAACAAACCAAACCCTACCACCCGCTCGCCCACGAAGCCAGAAACAGCCAGCCAGCCAACCTATCGACCAAGCAATTAACCAACCAACCAACTAACTAGACAGTCAGCCAACCAACCCTGCCAGGCAGCCAACAAACCAAACCCTACCACCCGCTCGCGCACCAAGCCAGAAACAGCCAGACAGCCAAACTATCGACCAACCAATTAACCAACCAACCAACCAATTAACGAGACAGCCAGCCAACCAAACCTGCCGGGCAGCCAACAAACCAAACCCTACCACCTGCTCGCCCACCAAGCCAGAAACAGCCAGCCAGCCAACCTATCGACCAACCAATTAACCAACCAACCAACCAACCAACCAACCAACCAACCAACTAACTAGACAGCCAGCCAAACAACCCTGCCAGGCAGCCAACAAAGCAAACCCTACCACCCGCTCGCCCACCAAGCCAGAAACAGCCTGCCAGCCAACCTATCGACGAACCAATTAACCAACCAACCAACCAATTAACTAGACAGCCAGCAAACCAACCCTGCCAGGCAGCCAACAAACCAAACCCTACCACCTGCTCTTCCACCAAGCCAGAAACAGCCAGCCAGCCAACCTATCGACCAACCAACCAACCAACTAACTAGACAGCCAGCCAACCAATCCTGCCAGGCAGCCAACAAACCAAACCCTACCACCCGCTCGCCCACCAAGCCAGAAACAGCCAGCCAGCCAACCTATCGACGAACCAATTAACCAACCAACCAACCAACCAACCAACTAACTAGACAGCCAGCCAACAAACCCTGCCAGGCAGCCAACAAGCCAAACCCTACCACCCGCTCGCCCACCAAGAAAGAAACAGCCAGCCAGCCAACTTATCGACCAACCAATTAACCAACCAACCAACCAACTAACTAGACAGCCAGCCATCCAACCCTGCCAGGCAGCCAACAAACCAAACCCTACCACCCGCTCGCCCACCAAGCCAGAAACAACCAGCCAGCCAACCTATCGACCAAGCAATTAACCAACCAACCAACCAACTAACTAGACAGTCAGCCAACCAACCCTGCCAGGCAGCCAACAAACCAAACCCTACCACCCGCTCGCGCACCAAGCCAGAAACAGCCAGACAGCCAACCTATCGACCAACCAATTAACCAACCAACCAACCAATTAACTAGACAGCCAGCCAACCAAACCTGCCAGGCAGCCAACAAACCAAACCCTACCACCTGCTCGCCCACCAAGCCAGAAACAGCCAGCCAGCCAACCTATCGACCAACCAATTAACCAACCAACCAACCAACCAACCAACGAACTAACTAGACAGCCAGCCAAACAACCCTGCCAGGCAGCCAACAATGCAAACCCTACCACCCGCTCGCCCACCAAGCCAGAAACAGCCTGCCAGCCAACCTATCGACGAACCAATTAACCAACCAACCAACCAACTAATTAGACAGCCAGCCAACCAACCCTGCCAGGCAGCCAACAAACCAAACCCTACCACCCGCTCGCCCACCAAGCCAGAAACAGCCAGCCAGCCAACCTATCGAGCAACCAATTAACCAACCAACCAACCAATTAACTAGACAGCCAGCAAACCAACCCTGCCAGGCAGCCAACAAACCAAACCCTACCACCTGCTCGTCCACCAAGCCAGAAACAGCCAGCCAGCCAACCTATCGACCAACCAACCAACCAACTAACTAGACAGCCAGCCAACCAATCCTGCCAGGCAGCCAACAAACCAAACCCTACCACCCGCTCGCCCACCAAACCAGAAACAGCCTGCCAGCCAACCTATCGACGAACCAATTAACCAACCAACCAACCAACTAACTAGACAGCCAGCCAACCAATCCTGCCAGGCAGCCAACAAACCAAACCCTACCACCCGCTCACCCACCAAGCGAGAAACAGCCAGCCAGCCAACCTATCGACCAACCAATTAACCAACCAACCAACCAACCAACCAACCAACCAACCAACTAACTAGACAGTCAGCCAACCAACCCTGCCAGGCAGCCAACAAACCAAACCCTACCACCCGCTCGCCCACCAAGCCAGAAACAGCCAGCCAGCCAACCTATCGACCAACCAATTAACCAACCAACCAACCAACCAACTAACTAGACAGCCAGCCAACAAACCCTGCCAGGCAGCCAACAAGCCAAACCCTACCACCCGCTCGCCCACCAAGCCAGAAACAGCCAGCCAGCCAACTTATCGACCAACCAATTAACCAACCAACCAACCAACTAACTAGACAGCCAGCCAACCAACCCTGCCAGGCAGCCAACAAACCAAACCCTACCACCCGCTCGCCCACCAAGCCAGAAACAACCAGCCAGCCAACCTATCGACCAACCAATTAACCAACAAACCAACCAACTAACTAGACAGCCAGCTAACCAACCCTGCCAGGCAGCCAACAAACCAAACCCTACCACCCGCTCGCCCACCAAGCCAGAAACAGCCAGCCAGCCAACCTATCGACCAACCAATTAACCAACCAACCAACCAACTAACTAGACAGCCAGCCAAAAAAACCCTGCCAGGCAGCCAACAAACCAAACCCTACCACCCGCTCGCCCACCAAACCAGAAACAGCCAGCCAGCCAACCTATCGAAAAACCAATTAACCAACCAACCAACCAACCAACTAACTAGACAGCCAGCCAACCAACCCTACCAGGCAGCCAACAAACCAAACCCTACCACCCGCTCACCCACCAAGCCAGAAACAGCCAGCCAGCCAACCTTTCGACCAACCAATTAACCAACCAACCGACCAACCAACCAACTAACTAGACAGCCAGCCAACCAACCCTGCCAGGCAGCCAACAAACCAAACCCTACCACCTGCTCGCCCACCAAGCCAGAAACAGCCAGCCAGCCAACCTATCGACCAACCAATTAACCAACCAACCAACCAACTAACTAGACAGCCAGCCAACCAACCCTGCCAGGCAGCCAACAAACCAAACCCTACCACCCGCTCGCAGACCAAGCCAGAAACAGCCTGCCAGCCAACCTATCGACCAACCAATTAACCAACCAACCAACCAACTAACTAGACAGCCAGCCAACCAAACCTACCAGGCAGCCAACAAACCAAACCCTACCACCCGCTCGCCCACCAAGCCAAAAACAGCCAGCCAGCCAACCTATCGACCAACCAATTAACCAACCAACCTACCATCTGACTAGACAGCCAGCCAACAAACCCTGCCAGGCAGCCAACAAACCAAACCCTACCACCCGCTCACCGACCAAGCCAGAAACAGCCAGCCAGCCATCCTATAGACCAACCAATTAACCAACCAACCAACCAACTAACTAGACAGCCAGCCAACCAACCCTGCCAGGCAGCCAACAAAACAAACCCTACCACCCGCTCGCCCACCAAACCAGAAACAGCCAGCCAGCCAACCTATCGACCAACCAATTAACCAACCAACCAACCAACTAACTAGACAGCCAGCCAACCAACCCTACCAGGCAGCCATCAAACCAAACCCTACCACCCGCTCACCCACCAAGCCAGAAACAGCCAGCCAGCCAACCTATCGACCAACCAATTAACCAACCAACCAACCAACTAACTAGACAGCCAGCCAACCAACCCTGCCAGGCAGCCAACAAATCAAACCATACCACCCGCTCGCCCACCAAGCCAGAAACAGCCAGCCAGCCAACCTATCGACCAACAAATTAACCAACCAACCAACTAACTAGACAGTCAGCCAACCAACCCTGCCAGGCAGCCAACAAACCAAACCCTACCACCCGCTCGCGCACCAAGCCAGAAACAGCCCGCCAGGCAACCTATCGAGCAACCAATTAACCAACCAACCAACCAATTAAGTAGACAGCCAGCCAACCTAAACTGCCAGGCAGCCGACAAACCAAACCCTACCACCTGCTCGCCCACCAAGCCAGAAACAGCCAGCCAGCCAACCTATCGACCAACCAACCAACCAACTAACTGGACAGCCAGCCAACCAACCCTACCAGGCAGCCAACAAACCAAACCCTACCACCCGCTCACCCACCGAGCCAGAAACAGCCAGCCAGCCAACCTATCGACCAACCAATTAACCAACCAACCAACCAACCAACCAACCAACGGACCAACTAACTAGACAGCCAGCCAACCAACCCTGCCAGGCAGCCAACAAACCAAACCCTACCTCCCGCTCGCCCACGAAGCCAGAAACAGCCAGACAGCCAACCTATCGACCAACCAATTAACCAACCAACCAACCAATTAACTAGACAGCCAGCCAACCAAACCTGCCAGGCAGCCAACAAACCAAACCCTACCACCTGCTCGCCCACCAAGCCAGAAACAGCCAGCCAGCCAACCTATCGACCAACCAATTAACCAACCAACCAACCAACCAACTAACTAGACAGCCAGCCAACCAACCCTGCCAGGCAGCCAACAAAGCAAACCCTACCACCCGCTCGCCCACCAAGCCAGAAACAGCCTGCCAGCCAACCTATCGACGAACCAATTAACCAACCAACCAACCAACTAATTAGACAGCCAGCCAACCAAACCTGCCAGGCAGCCAACAAACCAAACCCTACCACCCGCTCGCCCACCAAGCCAGAAACAGCCAGCCAGCCAACCTATCGAGCAACCAATTAACCAACCAACCAACCAATTAACTAGACAGCCAGCAAACCAAACCTGCCAGGCAGCCAACAAGCCAAACCCTACCACCTGCTCGTCCACCAAGCCAGAAACAGCCAGCCAGCCAACCTATTGACCAACCAACCAACCAACCAACCAACTAACTAGACAGCCAGCCAACCAATCCTGCCAGGCAGCCAACAAACCAAACCCTACCACCCGCTCGCCCACCAAACCAGAAACAGCCTGCCAGCCAACCTATCGACGAACCAATTAACCAACCAACCAATCAGCTAACTAGACAGCCAGCCAACCAATCCTGCCAGGCAGCCAACAAACCAAACCCTACCACCCGCTCACCCACCAAGCGAGAAACAGCCAGCCAGCCAACCTATCGACCAACCAATTAACCAACCAACCAACCAACCAACCAACCAACTAACTAGACAGTCAGCCAACCAACCCTGCCAGGCAGCCAACAAACCAAACCCTACCACCCGCTCGCCCACCAAGCCAGAAACAGCCAGCCAGCCAACCTATCGACCAACCAATTAACCAACCAACCAACCAACTAACTAGACAGCCAGCCAACAAACCCTGCCAGGCAGCCAACAAGCCAAACCCTACCACCCGCTCGCCCACCAAGCCAGAAACAGCCAGCCAGCCAACCTATCGAGCAACCAATTAACCAACCAACCAACCAATTAACTAGACAGCCAGCAAACCAACCCTGCCAGGCAGCCAACAAACCAAACCCGACCACCTGCTCGTCCACCAAGCCAGAAACAGCCAGCCAGCCAACCTATCGACCAACCAACCAACCAACTAACTAGACAGCCAGCCAACCAATCCTGCCAGGCAGCCAACAAACCAAACCCTACCACCCGCTCGCCCACCAAACCAGAAACAGCCTGCCAGCCAACCTATCGACGAACCAATTAACCAACCAACCAACCAGCTAACTAGACAGCCAGCCAACCAATCCTGCCAGGTAGCCAACAAACCAAACCCTACCACCCGCTCACCCACCAAGCGAGAAACAGCCAGCCAGCCAACCTATCGACCTACCAATTAACCAACCAACCAACCAACCAACCAACCAACCAACCAACCAACCAACTAGACAGCCAGCCAACCAACCCTGCCAGGCAGCCAACAAACCAAACCCTACCACCCGCTCGCCCACGAAGCCAGAAACAGCCAGCCAGCCAACCTATCGACCAAGCAATTAACCAACCAAACAACCAACTAACTAGACAGTCAGCCAACCAACCATGCCAGGCAGCCAACAAACCAAACCCTACCACCCGCTCGCGCACCAAGCCAGAAACAGCCAGACAGCCAACCTATCGACCAACCAATTAACCAACCAACCAACCAATTAACTAGACAGCCAGCCAACCAAACCTGCCAGGCAGCCAACAAACCAAACCCTACCACCTGCTCGCCCACCAAGCCAGAAACAGCCAGCCAGCCAACCTATCGACCAACCAATTAACCAACCAACCAACCAACCAACTAACTAGACAGCCAGCCAACAAACCCTGCCAGGCAGCCAACAAAGCAAACCCTACCACCCGCTCGCCCACCAAGCCAGAAACAGCCTGCCAGCCAACCTATCGACGAACCAATTAACCAACCAACCAACCAACCAACTAATTAGACAGCCAGCCAACCAAACCTGCCAGGCAGCCAACAAACCAAACCCTACCACCCGCTCGCCCACCAAGCCAGAAACAGCCAGCCAGCCAACCTATCGAGCAACCAATTAACCAACCAACCAACCAATTAACTAGACAGCCAGCAAACCAACCCTGCCAGGCAGCCAACAAACCAAACCCTACCACCCGCTTGCCCACCAAGCCAGAAACAGCCAGCCAGCCAACCTATCGACCAACCAATTAACCAACCAACCAACCAACCAACTAACTAGACAGCCAGCCAACAAACCCTGCCAGGCAGCCAACAAGCCAAACCCTACCACCCGCTCGCCCACCAAGCCAGAAACAGCCAGCCAGCCAACCTATCGAGCAACCAATTAACCAACCAACCAACCAATTAACTAGACAGCCAGCAAACCAACCCTGCCAGGCAGCCAACAAACCAAATCCTACCACCTGCTCGTCCACCAAGCCAGAAACAGCCAGCCAGCCAACCTATCGACCAACCAACCAACCAACTAACTAGACAGCCAGCCAACCAATCCTGCCAGGCAGCCAACAAACCAAACCCTACCACCCGCTCGCCCACCAAACCAGAAACAACCTGCCAGCCAACCTATCGACGAACCAATTAACCAACCAACCAACCAGCTAACTAGACAGCCAGCCAACCAATCCTGCCAGGCAGCCAACAAACCAAACCCTACCACCCGCTCACCCACCAAGCGAGCAACAGCCAGCCAGCCAACCTATCGACCAACCAATTAACCAACCAACCAACCAACCAACCAACTAACTAGACAGTCAGCCAACCAACCCTGCCAGGCAGCCAACAAACCAAACCCTACCACCCGCTCGCCCACCAAGCCAGAAACAGCCAGCCAGCCAACCTATCGACCAACCAATTAACCAACCAACCAATCAGCTAACTAGACAGCCAGCCAACCAATCCTGCCAGGCAGCCAACAAACCAAACCCTACCACCCGCTCACCCACCAAGCGAGAAACAGCCAGCCAGCCAACCTATCGACCAACCAATTAACCAACCAACCAACCAACCAACCAACTAACTAGACAGTCAGCCAACCAACCCTGCCAGGCAGCAAACAAACCAAACCCTACCACCCGCTCGCCCACCAAGCCAGAAACAGCCAGCCAGCCAACCTATCGACCAACCAATTAACCAACCAACCAACCAATTAACTAGACAGCCAGCCAACCAAACCTGCCAGGCAGCCAACAAACCAAACCCTACCACCTGCTCGCCCACCAAGCCAGAAACAGCCAGCCAGCCAACCTATCGACCAACCAATTAACCAACCAACCAACCAACCAACTAACTAGACAGCCAGCCAACAAACCCTGCCAGGCAGCCAACAAAGCAAACCCTACCACCCGCTCGCCCACCAAGCCAGAAACAGCCTGCCAGCCAACCTATCGACGAACCAATTAACCAACCAACCAACCAACCAACTAATTAGACAGCCAGCCAACCAAACCTGCCAGGCAGCCAACAAACCAAACCCTACCACCCGCTCGCCCACCAAGCCAGAAACAGCCAGCCAGCCAACCTATCGAGCAACCAATTAACCAACCAACCAACCAATTAACTAGACAGCCAGCAAACCAACCCTGCCAGGCAGCCAACAAACCAAACCCTACCACCCGCTTGCCCACCAAGCCAGAAACAGCCAGCCAGCCAACCTATCGACCAACCAATTAACCAACCAACCAACCAACCAACTAACTAGACAGCCAGCCAACAAACCCTGCCAGGCAGCCAACAAGCCAAACCCTACCACCCGCTCGCCCACCAAGCCAGAAACAGCCAGCCAGCCAACCTATCGAGCAACCAATTAACCAACCAACCAACCAATTAACTAGACTGCCAGCAAACCAACCCTGCCAGGCAGCCAACAAACCAAATCCTACCACCTGCTCGTCCACCAAGCCAGAAACAGCCAGCCAGCCAACCTATCGACCAACCAACCAACCAACTAACTAGACAGCCAGCCAACCAATCCTGCCAGGCAGCCAACAAACCAAACCCTACCACCCGCTCGCCCACCAAACCAGAAACAACCTGCCAGCCAACCTATCGACGAACCAATTAACCAACCAACCAACCAGCTAACTAGACAGCCAGCCAACCAATCCTGCCAGGCAGCCAACAAACCAAACCCTACCACCCGCTCACCCACCAAGCGAGCAACAGCCAGCCAGCCAACCTATCGACCAACCAATTAACCAACCAACCAACCAACCAACCAACTAACTAGACAGTCAGCCAACCAACCCTGCCAGGCAGCCAACAAACCAAACCCTACCACCCGCTCGCCCACCAAGCCAGAAACAGCCAGCCAGCCAACCTATCGACCAACCAATTAACCAACCAACCAATCAGCTAACTAGACAGCCAGCCAACCAATCCTGCCAGGCAGCCAACAAACCAAACCCTACCACCCGCTCACCCACCAAGCGAGAAACAGCCAGCCAGCCAACCTATCGACCAACCAATTAACCAACCAACCAACCAACCAACCAACCAACTAACTAGACAGTCAGCCAACCAACCCTGCCAGGCAGCAAACAAACCAAACCCTACCACCCGCTCGCCCACCAAGCCAGAAACAGCCAGCCAGCCAACCTATCGACCAACCAATTAACCAACCAACCAACCAACTAACTAGACAGCCAGCCAACAAACCCTGCCAGGCAGCCAACAAGCCAAACCCTACCACCCGCTCGCCCACCAAGCCAGAAACAGCCAGCCAGCCAACCTATCGAGCAACCAATTAACCAACCAACCACCAATTAACTAGACAGCCAGCAAACCAACCCTGCCAGGCAGCCAACAAACCAAACCCTACCACCTGCTCGTCCACCAAGCCAGAAACAGCCAGCCAGCCAACCTATCGACCAACCAACCAACCAACTAACTAGACAGCCAGCCAACCAATCCTGCCAGGCAGCCAACAAACCAAACCCTACCACCCGCTCGCCCACCAAACCAGAAACAGCCTGCCAGCCAACCTATCGACGAACCAATTAACCAACCAACCAACCAACTAACTAGACAGCCAGCCAACCAATCCTGCCAGGCAGCCAACAAACCAAACCCTACCACCCGCTCACCCACCAAGCCAGAAACAGCCAGCCAGTCAACTTATTGACCAACCAATTAACCAACCAACCAACCAACTAACTAGACAGCCAGCCAACCAACCCTGCCAGGCAGCCAACAAACCAAACCCTACCACCCGCTCGCCCACCAAGCCAGAAACAACCAGCCAGCCAACCTATCGACCAACCAATTAACCAACAAACCAACCAACTAACTAGACAGCCAGCTAACCAACCCTGCCAGGCAGCCAACAAACCAAACCCTACCACCCGCTCGCCCACCAAGCCAGAAACAGCCAGCCAGCCAACCTATCGACCAACCAATTAACCAACCAACCAACCAACTAACTAGACAGCCAGCCAAAAAAACCCTGCCAGGCAGCCAACAAACCAAACCCTACCACCCGCTCGCCCACCAAACCAGAAACAGCCAGCCAGCCAACCTATCGAAAAACCAATTAACCAACCAACCAACCAACTAACTAGACAGCCAGCCAACCAACCCTACCAGGCAGCCAACAAACCAAACCCTACCACCCGCTCACCCACCAAGCCCGAAACAGCCAGCCAGCCAACCTTTCGACCAACCAATTAACCAACCAACCGACCAACCAACCAACTAACTAGACAGCCAGCCAACCAACCCTGCCAGGCAGCCAACAAACCAAACCCTACCACCTGCTCGCCCACCAAGCCAGAAACAGCCAACCTATCGACCAACCAATTAACCAACCAACCAACCAACTAACTAGACAGCCAGCCAACCAACCAACCCTGCTAGGCAGCCAACAAACCAAACCCTACCACCCGCTCGCCCACCAAGCCAGAAACAGCCTGCCAGCCAACCTATCGACCAACCAATTAACCAACCAACCAACCAACTAACTAGACAGCCAGCCAACCAAACCTACCAGGCAGCCAACAAACCAAACCCTACCACCCGCTCGCCCACCAAGCCAAAAACAGCCAGCCAGCCAACCTATCGACCAACCAATTAACCAACCAACCTACCAAATAACTAGACAGCCAGCCAACAAACCCTGCCAGGCAGCCAACAAACCAAACCCTACCACCCGCTCACCGACCAAGCCAGAAACAGCCAGCCAGCCATCCTATAGGCCAACCAATTAACCAACCAACCAACCAACTAACTAGACAGCCAGCCAACCAACCCTGCCAGGCAGCCAACAAAACAAACCCTACCACCCGCTCGCCCACCAAACCAGAAACAGCCAGATAGCCAACCTATCGACCAACCAATTAACCAACCAACCAACCAACTAACTAGACAGCCAGCCAACCAACCCTACCAGGCAGCCATCAAACCAAACCCTACCACCCGCTCACCCACCAAGCCAGAAACAGCCAGCCAGCCAACCTATCGACCAACCAATTAACAAAAGCAACCAACCAACTAACTAGACAGCCAGCCAACCAACCCTGCCAGGCAGCCAACAAATCAAACCATACCACCCGCTCGCCCACCAAGCCAGAAACAGCCAGCCAGCCAACCTATCGACCAACAAATTAACCAACCAACCAACCTACCAACTAACTAGACAGTCAGCCAACCGACCCTGCCAGGCAGCCAGCAAACCAAACCCTACCACCCGCTCGCCCACCAAGCCAGAAACAGCCAGCCAGCCAACCTATCGAGCAACCAATTAACCAACCAACCAACCAATTAACTAGACAGCCAGCCAACCTAAACTGCCAGGCAGACGACAAACCAAACCCTACCACCTGCTCGCCCACCAAGCCAGAAACAGCCAGCCAGCCAACCTATCGACCAACCAACCAACCAACCAACTAACTAGACAGCCAGCCAACCAACCCTGCCAGGCAGCCAACAAACCAAACCCTACCACCCGCTCGCCCACCAAACCAGAAACAGCCAGCCAGCCAACCTATCGACCAACCAATTAACCAACCAACCAACCAACTAACTGGACAGCCAGCCAACCAACCCTACCAGGCAGCCAACAAACCAAACCCTACCACCCGCTCACCCACCGAGCCAGAAACAGCCAGCCAGCCAACCTATCGACCAACCAATTAACCAACCAACCAACCAAACAACTAACTAGACAGTCAGCCAACCAACCCTGCCAGGCAGCCAACAAACCAAACCCTACCACCCGCTCGCGCACCAAGCCAGAAACAGCCAGACAGCCAACCTATCGACCAACCAATTAACCAACCAACCAACCAATTAACTAGACAGCCAGCCAACCAAACCTGCCAGGCAGCCAACAAACCAAACCCTACCACCTGCTCGCCCACCAAGCCAGAAACAGCCAGCCAGCCAACCTATCGACCAACCAATTAACCAACCAACCAACCAACCAACCAACCAACTAACTAGACAGCCAGCCAACCAACCCTGCCAGGCAGCCAACAAAGCAAACCCTACCACCCGCTCGCCCACCAAGCCAGAAACAGCCTGCCATCCAACCTATCGACGAACCAATTAACCAACCAACCAACCAACTAATTAGACAGCCAGCCAACCAACCCTGCCAGGCAGCCAACAAACCAAACCCTACCACCCGCTCGCCCACCAAGCCAGAAACAGCCAGCCAGCCAACCTATCGAGCTACCAATTAACCAACCAACCAACCAACCAACCAACCAATTAACTAGACAGCCAGCAAACCAACCCTGCCAGGCAGTCAACAAACCAAACCCTACCACCTGCTCGTCCACCAAGCCAGAAACAGCCAGCCAGCCAACCAATCGACCAACGAACCAACCAACTAACTAGACAGCCAGCCAACCAATCCTGCCAGGCAGCCAACAAACCACACCCTACCACCCGCTCGCCCACCAAACCAGAAACAGCCTGCCAGCCAACCTATCGACGAACCAATTAACCAACCAACCAACCAGCTAACTAGACAGCCAGCCAACCAATCCTGCCAGGCAGCCAACAAACCAAACCCTACCACCCGCTCACCCGCCAAGCGAGAAACAGCCAGCCAGCCAACCTATCGACCAACCAATTAACCAACAAACCAACCAACTAACTAGACAGCCAGCCAACCAACCCTGCCAGGCAGCCAACAAACCAAACCCTACCACCCGCTCGCAGACCAAGCCAGAAACAGCCTGCCAGCCAACCTATCGACCAACCAATTAACCAACCAACCAACCAACTAACTAGACAGCCAGCCAACCAAACCTACCAGGCAGCCAACAAACCAAACCCTACCACCCGCTCGCCCACCAAGCCAAAAACAGCCAGCCAGCCAACCTATCGACCAACCAATTAACCAACCAACCTACCATCTAACTAGACAGCCAGCCAACAAACCCTACCAGGCAGCTAACAAACCAAACCCTACCACCCGCTCACCGACCAAGCCAGAAACAGCCAGCCAGCCATCCTATAGACCAACCAATTAACCAACCAACCAACCAACTAACTAGACAGCCAGCCAACCAACCCTGCCAGGCAGCCAACAAAACAAACCCTACCACCCGCTCGCCCACCAAACCAGAAACAGCCAGCCAGCCAACCTATCGACCAACCAATTAACCAACCAACCAACCAACTAACTAGACAGCCAGCCAACCAACCCTACCAGGCAGCCATCAAACCAAACCCTACCACCCGCTCACCCACCAAGCCAGAAACAGCCAGCCAGCCAACCTATCGACCAACCAATTAACCAACCAACCAACCAACTAACTAGACAGCCAGCCAACCAACCCTGCCAGGCAGCCAACAAATCAAACCATACCACCCGCTCGCCCACCAAGCCAGAAACAGCCAGCCAGCCAACCTATCGACCAACAAATTAACCAACCAACCAACTAACTAGACAGTCAGCCAACCAATCCTGCCAGGCAGCCAACAAACCAAACCCTACCACCCGCTCGCGCACCAAGCCAGAAACAGCCCGCCAGGCAACCTATCGAGCAACCAATTAACCAACCAACCAACCAATTAAGTAGACAGCCAGCCAACCTAAACTGCCAGGCAGCCGACAAACCAAACCCTACCACCTGCTCGCCCACCAAGCCAGAAACAGCCAGCCAGCCAACCTATCGACCAACCAACCAACCAACTAACTAGACAGCCAGCCAACCAACCCTGCCAGGCAGCCAACAAACCAAACCCTACCACCCGCTCGCCCACCAAACCAGAAACAGCCAGCCAGCCAACCTATCGACCAACCAATTAACCAACCAACCAACCAACTAACTGGACAGCCAGCCAACCAACCCTACCAGGCAGCCAACAAACCAAACCCTACCACCCGCTCACCCACCGAGCCAGAAACAGCCAGCCAGCCAACCTATCGACCAACCAATTAACCAACCAACCAACCAACCAACCAACCGACCAACTAACTAGACAGCCAGCCAACCAACCCTGCCAGGCAGCCAACAAACCAAACCCTACCACCCGCTCGCCCACGAAGCCAGAAACAGCCAGACAGCCAACCTATCGACCAACCAATTAACCAACCAACCAACCAATTAACTAGACAGCCAGCCAACCAAACCTGCCAGGCAGCCAACAAACCAAACCCTACCACCTGCTCGCCCACCAAGCCAGAAACAGCCAGCCAGCCAACCTATCGACCAACCAATTAACCAACCAACCAACCAACCAACTAACTAGACAGCCAGCCAACCAACCCTGCCAGGCAGCCAACAAAGCAAACCCTACCACCCGCTCGACCACCAAGCCAGAAACAGCCTGCCAGCCAACCTATCGACGAACCAATTAACCAACCAACCAACCAACTAATTAGACAGCCAGCCAACCAAACCTGCCAGGCAGCCAACAAACCAAACCCTACCACCCGCTCGCCCACCAAGCCAGAAACAGCCAGCCAGCCAACCTATCGAGCAACCAATTAACCAACCAACCAACCAATTAACTAGACAGCCAGCAAACCAAACCTGCCAGGCAGCCAACAAGCCAAACCCTACCACCTGCTCGTCCACCAAGCCAGAAACAGCCAGCCAGCCAACCTATTGACCAACCAACCAACCAACCAACCAACTAACTAGACAGCCAGCCAACCAATCCTGCCAGGCAGCCAACAAACCAAACCCTACCACCCGCTCGCCCACCAAACTAGTAACAGCCTGCCAGCCAACCTATCGACGAACCAATTAACCAACCAACCAATCAGCTAACTAGACAGCCAGCCAACCAATCCTGCCAGGCAGCCAACAAACCAAACCCTACCACCCGCTCACCCACCAAGCGAGAAACAGCCAGCCAGCCAACCTATCGACCAACCAATTAACCAACCAACCAACCAACCAACCAACCAACCAACCAACCAACCAACTAACTAGACAGTCAGCCAACCAACCCTGCCAGGCAGCCAACAAACCAAACCCTACCACCCGCTCGCCCACCAAGCCAGAAACAGCCAGCCAGCCAACCTATCGACCAACCAATTAACCAACCAACCAACCAACTAACTAGACAGCCAGCCAACAAACCCTGCCAGGCAGCCAACAAGCCAAACCCTACCACCCGCTCGCCCACCAAGCCGGAAACAGCCAGCCAGCCGACCTATCGAGCAACCAATTAACCAACCAACCAACCAATTAACTAGACAGCCAGCAAACCAACCCTGCCAGGCAGCCAACAAACCAAACCCGACCACCTGCTCGTCCACCAAGCCAGAAACAGCCAGCCAGCCAACCTATCGACCAACCAACCAACCAACTAACTAGACAGCCAGCCAACCAATCCTGCCAGGCAGCCAACAAACCAAACCCTACCACCCGCTCGCCCACCAAACCAGAAACAGCCAGCCAGCCAACCTATCGACCAACCAATTAACCAACCAACCAACCAACTAACTGGACAGCCAGCCAACCAACCCTACCAGGCAGCCAACAAACCAAACCCTACCACCCGCTCACCCACCGAGCCAGAAACAGCCAGCCAGCCAACCTATCGACCAACCAATTAACCAACCAACCAACCAAACAACTAACTAGACAGTCAGCCAACCAACCCTGCCAGGCAGCCAACAAACCAAACCCTACCACCCGCTCGCGCACCAAGCCAGAAACAGCCAGACAGCCAACCTATCGACCAACCAATTAACCAACCAACCAACCAATTAACTAGACAGCCAGCCAACCAAACCTGCCAGGCAGCCAACAAACCAAACCCTACCACCTGCTCGCCCACCAAGCCAGAAACAGCCAGCCAGCCAACCTATCGACCAACCAATTAACCAACCAACCAACCAACCAACCAACTAACTAGACAGCCAGCCAACCAACCCTGCCAGGCAGCCAACAAAGCAAACCCTACCACCCGCTCGCCCACCAAGCCAGAAACAGCCTGCCATCCAACCTATCGACGAACCAATTAACCAACCAACCAACCAACTAATTAGACAGCCAGCCAACCAACCCTGCCAGGCAGCCAACAAACCAAACCCTACCACCCGCTCGCCCACCAAGCCAGAAACAGCCAGCCAGCCAACCTATCGAGCTACCAATTAACCAACCAACCAACCAACCAACCAATTAACTAGACAGCCAGCAAACCAACCCTGCCAGGCAGTCAACAAACCAAACCCTACCACCTGCTCGTCCACCAAGCCAGAAACAGCCAGCCAGCCAACCAATCGACCAACGAACCAACCAACTAACTAGACAGCCAGCCAACCAATCCTGCCAGGCAGCCAACAAACCACACCCTACCACCCGCTCGCCCACCAAACCAGAAACAGCCTGCCAGCCAACCTATCGACGAACCAATTAACCAACCAACCAACCAGCTAACTAGACAGCCAGCCAACCAATCCTGCCAGGCAGCCAACAAACCAAACCCTACCACCCGCTCACCCACCAAGCGAGAAACAGCCAGCCAGCCAACCTATCGACCAACCAATTAACCAACAAACCAACCAACTAACTAGACAGCCAGCCAACCAACCCTGCCAGGCAGCCAACAAACCAAACCCTACCACCCGCTCGCAGACCAAGCCAGAAACAGCCTGCCAGCCAACCTATCGACCAACCAATTAACCAACCAACCAACCAACTAACTAGACAGCCAGCCAACCAAACCTACCATGCAGCCAACAAACCAAACCCTACCACCCGCTCGCCCACCAAGCCAAAAACAGCCAGCCAGCCAACCTATCGACCAACCAATTAACCAACCAACCTACCATCTAACTAGACAGCCAGCCAACAAACCCTACCAGGCAGCTAACAAACCAAACCCTACCACCCGCTCACCGACCAAGCCAGAAACAGCCAGCCAGCCATCCTATAGACCAACCAATTAACCAACCAACCAACCAACTAACTAGACAGCCAGCCAACCAACCCTGCCAGGCAGCCAACAAAACAAACCCTACCACCCGCTCGCCCACCAAACCAGAAACAGCCAGCCAGCCAACCTATCGACCAACCAATTAACCAACCAACCAACCAACTAACTAGACAGCCAGCCAACCAACCCTACCAGGCAGCCATCAAACCAAACCCTACCACCCGCTCACCCACCAAGCCAGAAACAGCCAGCCAGCCAACCTATCGACCAACCAATTAACCAACCAACCAACCAACTAACTAGACAGCCAGCCAACCAACCCTGCCAGGCAGCCAACAAATCAAACCATACCACCCGCTCGCCCACCAAGCCAGAAACAGCCAGCCAGCCAACCTATCGACCAACAAATTAACCAACCAACCAACTAACTAGACAGTCAGCCAACCAACCCTGCCAGGCAGCCAACAAACCAAACCCTACCACCCGCTCGCGCACCAAGCCAGAAACAGCCCGCCAGGCAACCTATCGAGCAACCAATTAACCAACCAACCAACCAATTAAGTAGACAGCCAGCCAACCTAAACTGCCAGGCAGCCGACAAACCAAACCCTACCACCTGCTCGCCCACCAAGCCAGAAACAGCCAGCCAGCCAACCTATCGACCAACCAACCAACCAACTAACTAGACAGCCAGCCAACCAACCCTGCCAGGCAGCCAACAAACCAAACCCTACCACCCGCTCGCCCACCAAACCAGAAACAGCCAGCCAGCCAACCTATCGACCAACCAATTAACCAACCAACCAACCAACTAACTGGACAGCCAGCCAACCAACCCTACCAGGCAGCCAACAAACCAAACCCTACCACCCGCTCACCCACCGAACCAGAAACAGCAAGCCAGCCAACCTATCGACCAACCAATTAACCAACCAACCAACCAACCAACCGACCAACTAACTAGACAGCCAGCCAACCAACCCTGCCAGGCAGCCAACAAACCAAACCCTACCACCCGCTCGCCCACGAAGCCAGAAACAGCCAGACAGCCAACCTATCGACCAACCAATTAACCAACCAACCAACCAATTAACTAGACAGCCAGCCAACCAAACCTGCCAGGCAGCCAACAAACCAAACCCTACCACCTGCTCGCCCACCAAGCCAGAAACAGCCAGCCAGCCAACCTATCGACCAACCAATTAACCAACCAACCAACCAACCAACTAACTAGACAGCCAGCCAACCAACCCTGCCAGGCAGCCAACAAAGCAAACCCTACCACCCGCTCGCCCACCAAGCCAGAAACAGCCTGCCAGCCAACCTATCGACGAACCAATTAACCAACCAACCAACCAACTAATTAGACAGCCAGCCAACCAAACCTGCCAGGCAGCCAACAAACCAAACCCTACCACCCGCTCGCCCACCAAGCCAGAAACAGACAGCCAGCCAACCTATCGAGCAACCAATTAACCAACCAACCAACCAATTAACTAGACAGCCAGCAAACCAAACCTGCCAGGCAGCCAACAAGCCAAACCCTACCACCTGCTCGTCCACCAAGCCAGAAACAGCCAGCCAGCCAACCTATTGACCAACCAACCAACCAACCAACCAACTAACTAGACAGCCAGCCAACCAATCCTGCCAGGCAGCCAACAAACCAAACCCTACCACCCGCTCGCCCACCAAACCAGTAACAGCCTGCCAGCCAACCTATCGACGAACCAATTAACCAACCAACCAATCAGCTAACTAGACAGCCAGCCAACCAATCCTGCCAGGCAGCCAACAAACCAAACCCTACCACCCGCTCACCCACCAAGCGAGAAACAGCCAGCCAGCCAACCTATCGACCAACCAATTAACCAACCAACCAACCAACCAACCAACCAACCAACCAACTAACTAGACAGTCAGCCAACCAACCCTGCCAGGCAGCCAACAAACCAAACCCTACCACCCGCTCGCCCACCAAGCCAGAAACAGCCAGCCAGCCAACCTATCGACCAACCAATTAACCAACCAACCAACCAACTAACTAGACAGCCAGCCAACAAACCCTGCCAGGCAGCCAACAAGCCAAACCCTACCACCCGCTCGCCCACCAAGCCAGAAACAGCCAGCCAGCCGACCTATCGAGCAACCAATTAACCAACCAACCAACCAATTAACTAGACAGCCAGCAAACCAACCCTGCCAGGCAGCCAACAAACCAAACCCGACCACCTGCTCGTCCACCAAGCCAGAAACAGCCAGCCAGCCAACCTATCGACCAACCAACCAACCAACTAACTAGACAGCCAGCCAACCAATCCTGCCAGGCAGCCAACAAACCAAACCCTACCACCCGCTCGCCCACCAAACCAGAAACAGCCTGCCAGCCAACCTATCGACGAACCAATTAACCAACCAACCAACCAGCTAACTAGACAGCCAGCCAACCAATCCTGCCAGGCAGCCAACAAACCAAACCCTACCACCCGCTCACCCACCAAGCGAGAAACAGCCAGCCAGCCAACCTATCGACCTACCAATTAACCAACCAACCAACCAACCAACCAACCAACCAACCAACCAACCAACTAGACAGCCAGCCAACCAACCCTGCCAGGCAGCCAACAAACCAAACCCTACCACCCGCTCGCCCACGAAGCCAGAAACAGCCAGCCAGCCAACCTATCGACCAAGCAATTAACCAACCAAACAACCAACTAACTAGACAGTCAGCCAACCAACCATGCCAGGCAGCCAACAAACCAAACCCTACCACCCGCTCGCGCACCAAGCCAGAAACAGCCAGACAGCCAACCTATCGACCAACCAATTAACCAACCAACCAATTAACTAGACAGCCAGCCAACCAAACCTGCCAGGCAGCCAACAAACCAAACCCTACCACCTGCTCGCCCACCAAGCCAGAAACAGCCAGCCAGCCAACCTATCGAGCAACCAATTAACCAACCAACCAACCAACCAACTAACTAGACAGCCAGCCAACAAACCCTGCCAGGCAGCCAACAAAGCAAACCCTACCACCCGCTCGCCCACCAAGCCAGAAACAGCCTGCCAGCCAACCTATCGACGAACCAATTAACCAACCAACCAACTAATTAGACAGCCAGCCAACCAAACCTGCCAGGCAGCCAACAAACCAAACCCTACCACCCGCTCGCCCATCAAGCCAGAAACAGCCAGCCAGCCAACCTATCGAGCAACCAATTAACCAACCAACCAACCAATTAACTAGACAGCCAGCAAACCAACCCTGCCAGGCAGCCAACAAACCAAACCCTACCACCCGCTTGCCCACCAAGCCAGAAACAGCCAGCCAGCCAACCTATCGACCAACCAATTAACCAACCAACCAACCAAACAACCAACTAACTAGACAGCCAGACAACAAACCCTGCCAGGCAGCCAACAAGCCAAACCCTACCACCCGCTCGCCCACCAAGCCAGAAACAGCCAGCCAGCCAACCTATCGAGCAACCAATTAACCAACCAACCAACCAATTAACTAGACAGCCAGCAAACCAACCCTGCCAGGCAGCCAACAAACCAAATCCTACCACCTGCTCGTCCACCAAGCCAGAAACAGCCAGCCAGCCAACCTATCGACCAACCAACCAACCAACTAACTAGACAGCCAGCCAACCAATCCTGCCAGGCAGCCAACAAACCAAACCCTACCACCCGCTCGCCCACCAAACCAAAAACAACCTGCCAGCCAACCTATCGACGAACCAATTAACCAACCAACCAACCAACTAACTAGACAGCCAGCCAACAAACCCTGCCAGGCAGCCAACAAGCCAAACCCTACCACCCGCTCGCCCACCAAGCCAGAAACAGCCAGCCAGCCGACCTATCGAGCAACCAATTAACCAACCAACCAACCAATTAACTAGACAGCCAGCAAACCAACCCTGCCAGGCAGCCAACAAACCAAACCCGACCACCTGCTCGTCCACCAAGCCAGAAACAGCCAGCCAGCCAACCTATCGACCAACCAACCAACCAACTAACTAGACAGCCAGCCAACCAATCCTGCCAGGCAGCCAACAAACCAAACCCTACCACCCGCTCGCCCACCAAACCAGAAACAGCCTGCCAGCCAACCTATCGACGAACCAATTAACCAACCAACCAACCAGCTAACTAGACAGCCAGCCAACCAATCCTGCCAGGCAGCCAACAAACCAAACCCTACCACCCGCTCACCCACCAAGCGAGAAACAGCCAGCCAGCCAACCTATCGACCTACCAATTAACCAACCAACCAACCAACCAACCAACCAACCAACCAACCAACCAACTAGACAGCCAGCCAACCAACCCTGCCAGGCAGCCAACAAACCAAACCCTACCACCCGCTCGCCCACGAAGCCAGAAACAGCCAGCCAGCCAACCTATCGACCAAGCAATTAACCAACCAAACAACCAACTAACTAGACAGTCAGCCAACCAACCATGCCAGGCAGCCAACAAACCAAACCCTACCACCCGCTCGCGCACCAAGCCAGAAACAGCCAGACAGCCAACCTATCGACCAACCAATTAACCAACCAACCAACCAATTAACTAGACAGCCAGCCAACCAAACCTGCCAGGCAGCCAACAAACCAAACCCTACCACCTGCTCGCCCACCAAGCCAGAAACAGCCAGCCAGCCAACCTATCGAGCAACCAATTAACCAACCAACCAACCAACCAACTAACTAGACAGCCAGCCAACAAACCCTGCCAGGCAGCCAACAAAGCAAACCCTACCACCCGCTCGCCCACCAAGCCAGAAACAGCCTGCCAGCCAACCTATCGACGAACCAATTAACCAACCAACCAACCAACCAACTAATTAGACAGCCAGCCAACCAAACCTGCCAGGCAGCCAACAAACCAAACCCTACCACCCGCTCGCCCATCAAGCCAGAAACAGCCAGCCAGCCAACCTATCGAGCAACCAATTAACCAACCAACCAACCAATTAACTAGACAGCCAGCAAACCAACCCTGCCAGGCAGCCAACAAACCAAACCCTACCACCCGCTTGCCCACCAAGCCAGAAACAGCCAGCCAGCCAACCTATCGACCAACCAATTAACCAACCAACCAACCAAACAACCAACTAACTAGACAGCCAGACAACAAACCCTGCCAGGCAGCCAACAAGCCAAACCCTACCACCCGCTCGCCCACCAAGCCAGAAACAGCCAGCCAGCCAACCTATCGAGCAACCAATTAACCAACCAACCAACCAATTAACTAGACAGCCAGCAAACCAACCCTGCCAGGCAGCCAACAAACCAAATCCTACCACCTGCTCGTCCACCAAGCCAGAAACAGCCAGCCAGCCAACCTATCGACCAACCAACCAACCAACTAACTAGACAGCCAGCCAACCAATCCTGCCAGGCAGCCAACAAACCAAACCCTACCACCCGCTCGCCCACCAAACCAAAAACAACCTGCCAGCCAACCTATCGACGAACCAATTAACCAACCAACCAACCAGCTAACTAGACAGCCAGCCAACCAATCCTGCCAGGCAGCCAACAAACCAAACCCTACCACCCGCTCACCCACCAAGCGAGCAACAGCCAGCCAGCCAACCTATCGACCAACCAATTAACCAACCAACCAACCAACCAACCAACTAACTAGACAGTCAGCCAACCAACCCTGCCAGGCAGCCAACAAACCAAACCCTACCACCCGCTCGCCCACCAAGCCAGAAACAGCCAGCCAGCCAACCTATCGACCAACCAATTAACCAACCAACCAATCAGCTAACTAGACAGCCAGCCAACCAATCCTGCCAGGCAGCCAACAAACCAAACCCTACCACCCGCTCACCCACCAAGCGAGAAACAGCCAGCCAGCCAACCTATCGACCAACCAATTAACCAACCAACCAACCAACCAACCAACCAACCAACCAACTAACTAGACAGTCAGCCAACCAACCCTGCCAGGCAGCAAACAAACCAAACCCTACCACCCGCTCGCCCACCAAGCCAAAAACAGCCAGCCAGCCAACCTATCGACCAACCAATTAACCAACCAACCAACCAACTAACTAGACAGCCAGCCAACAAACCCTGCCAGGCAGCCAACAAGCCAAACCCTACCACCCGCTCGCCCACCAAGCCAGAAACAGCCAGCCAGCCGACCTATCGAGCAACCAATTAACCAACCAACCAACCAATTAACTAGACAGCCAGCAAACCAACCCTGCCAGGCAGCCAACAAACCAAACCCGACCACCTGCTCGTCCACCAAGCCAGAAACAGCCAGCCAGCCAACCTATCGACCAACCAACCAACCAACTAACTAGACAGCCAGCCAACCAATCCTGCCAGGCAGCCAACAAACCAAACCCTACCACCCGCTCGCCCACCAAACCAGAAACAGCCTGCCAGCCAACCTATCGACGAACCAATTAACCAACCAACCAACCAGCTAACTAGACAGCCAGCCAACCAATCCTGCCAGGCAGCCAACAAACCAAACCCTACCACCCGCTCACCCACCAAGCGAGAAACAGCCAGCCAGCCAACCTATCGACCTACCAATTAACCAACCAACCAACCAACCAACCAACCAACCAACCAACCAACTAGACAGCCAGCCAACCAACCCTGCCAGGCAGCCAACAAACCAAACCCTACCACCCGCTCACCCACCAAGCGAGCAACAGCCAGCCAGCCAACCTATCGACCAACCAATTAACCAACCAACCAACCAACCAACCAACCAACTAACTAGACAGTCAGCCAACCAACCCTGCCAGGCAGCCAACAAACCAAACCCTACCACCCGCTCGCCCACCAAGCCAGAAACAGCCAGCCAGCCAAACTATCGACCAAGCAATTAACCAACCAAACAACCAACTAACTAGACAGTCAGCCAACCAACCATGCCAGGCAGCCAACAAACCAAACCCTACCACCCGCTCGCGCACCAAGCCAGAAACAGCCAGACAGCCAACCTATCGACCAACCAATTAACCAACCAACCAACCAATTAACTAGACAGCCAGCCAACCAAACCTGCCAGGCAGCCAACAAACCAAACCCTACCACCTGCTCGCCCACCAAGCCAGAAACAGCCAGCCAGCCAACCTATCGAGCAACCAATTAACCAACCAACCAACCAACCAACTAACTAGACAGCCAGCCAACAAACCCTGCCAGGCAGCCAACAAAGCAAACCCTACCACCCGCTCGCCCACCAAGCCAGAAACTGCCTGCCAGCCAACCTATCGACGAACCAATTAACCAACCAACCAACCAACCAACTAATTAGACAGCCAGCCAACCAAACCTGCCAGGCAGCCAACAAACCAAACCCTACCACCCGCTCGCCCATCAAGCCAGAAACAGCCAGCCAGCCAACCTATCGAGCAACCAATTAACCAACCAACCAACCAATTAACTAGACAGCCAGCAAACCAACCCTGCCAGGCAGCCAACAAACCAAACCCTACCACCCGCTTGCCCACCAAGCCAGAAACAGCCAGCCAGCCAACCTATCGACCAACCAATTAACCAACCAACCAACCAAACAACCAACTAACTAGACAGCCAGACAACAAACCCTGCCAGGCAGCCAACAAGCCAAACCCTACCACCCGCTCGCCCACCAAGCCAGAAACAGCCAGCCAGCCAACCTATCGAGCAACCAATTAACCAACCAACCAACCAATTAACTAGACAGCCAGCAAACCAACCCTGCCAGGCAGCCAACAAACCAAATCCTACCACCTGCTCGTCCACCAAGCCAGAAACAGCCAGCCAGCCAACCTATCGACCAACCAACCAACCAACTAACTAGACAGCCAGCCAACCAATCCTGCCAGGCAGCCAACAAACCAAACCCTACCACCCGCTCGCCCACCAAACCAAAAACAACCTGCCAGCCAACCTATCGACGAACCAATTAACCAACCAACCAACCAGCTAACTAGACAGCCAGCCAACCAATCCTGCCAGGCAGCCAACAAACCAAACCCTACCACCCGCTCACCCACCAAGCGAGCAACAGCCAGCCAGCCAACCTATCGACCAACCAATTAACCAACCAACCAACCAACCAACCAACTAACTAGACAGTCAGCCAACCAACCCTGCCAGGCAGCCAACAAACCAAACCCTACCACCCGCTCGCCCACCAAGCCAGAAACAGCCAGCCAGCCAACCTATCGACCAACCAATTAACCAACCAACCAATCAGCTAACTAGACAGCCAGCCAACCAATCCTGCCAGGCAGCCAACAAACCAAACCCTACCACCCGCTCACCCACCAAGCGAGAAACAGCCAGCCAGCCAACCTATCGACCAACCAATTAACCAACCAACCAACCAACCAACCAACAACTAACTAGACAGTCAGCCAACCAACCCTGCCAGGCAGCAAACAAACCAAACCCTACCACCCGCTCGCCCACCAAGCCAAAAACAGCCAGCCAGCCAACCTATCGACCAACCAATTAACCAACCAACCAACCAACTAACTAGACAGCCAGCCAACAAACCCTGCCAGGCAGCCAACAAGCCAAACCCTACCACCCGCTCGCCCACCAAGCCAGAAACAGCCAGCCAGCCAACCTATCGAGCAACCAATTAACCAACCAACCACCAATTAACTAGACAGCCAGCAAACCAACCCTGCCAGGCAGCCAACAAACCAAACCCTACCACCTGCTCGTCCACCAAGCCAGAAACAGCCAGCCAGCCAACCTATCGACCAACCAACCAACCAACTAACTAGACAGCCAGCCAACCAATCCTGCCAGGCAGCCAACAAACCAAACCCTACTACCCGCTCGCCCACCAAACCAGAAACAGCCTGCCAGCCAACCTATCGACGAACCAATTAACCAACCAACCAACCAACTAACTAGACAGCCAGCCAACCAATCCTGCCAGGCAGCCAACAAACCAAACCCTACCACCCGCTCACCCACCAAGCGAGAAACAACCAGCCAGCCAACCTATCGACCAACCAATTAACCAACCAACCAACCAACTAACTAGACAGCCAGCCAACAAACCCTGCCAGGCAGCCAACAAGCCAAACCCTACCACCCGCTCGCCCACCAAGCCAGAAACAGCCAGCCAGTCAACTTATTGACCAACCAATTAACCAACCAACCAACCAACTAACTAGACAGCCAGCCAAACAACCCTGCCAGGCAGCCAACAAACCAAAAAAACCCTACCACCCGCTCGCCCACCAAGCCAGAAACAACCAGCCAGCCAACCTATCGACCAACCAATTAACCAACAAACCAACCAACTAACTAGACAGCCAGCTAACCAACCCTGCCAGGCAGCCAACAAACCAAACCCTACCACCCGCTCGCCCACCAAGCCAGAAACAGCCAGCCAGCCAACCTATCGACCAACCAATTAACCAACCAACCAACCAACTAACTAGACAGCCAGCCAAAAAAACCCTGCCAGGCAGCCAACAAACCAAACCCTACCACCCGCTCGCCCACCAAACCAGAAACAGCCAGCCAGCCAACCTATCGAAAAACCAATTAACCAACCAACCAACCAACTAACTAGACAGCCAGCCAACCAACCCTACCAGGCAGCCAACAAACCAAACCCTACCACCCGCTTACCCACCAAGCCCGAAACAGCCAGTCAGCCAACCTTTCGACCAACCAATTAACCAACCAACCGACCAACCAACCGACCAACCAACCAACTAACTAGACAGCCAGCCAACCAACCCTGCCAGGCAGCCAACAAACCAAACCCTACCACCTGCTCGCCCACCAAGCCAGAAACAGCCAGCCAGCCAACCTATCGACCAACCAATTAACCAACCAACCAACCAACTAACTAGACAGCCAGCCAACCAACCCTGCTAGGCAGCCAACAAACCAAACCCTACCACCCGCTCGCCCACCAAGCCAGAAACAGCCTGCCAGCCAACCTATCGACCAACCAATTAACCAACCAACCAACCAACTAACTAGACAGCCAGCCAACCAAACCTACCAGGCAGCCAACAAACCAAACCCTACCACCCGCTCGCCCACCAAGCCAAAAACAGCCAGCCAGCCAACCTATCGACCAACCAATTAACCAACCAACCTACCAAATAACTAGACAGCCAGCCAACAAACCCTGCCAGGCAGCCAACAAACCAAACCCTACCACCCGCTCACCGACCAAGCCAGAAACAGCCAGCCAGCCATCCTATAGGCCAACCAATTAACCAACCAACCAACCAACTAACTAGACAGCCAGCCAACCAACCCTGCCAGGCAGCCAACAAAACAAACCCTACCACCCGCTCGCCCACCAAACCAGAAACAGCCAGATAGCCAACCTATCGACAAACCAATTAACAAAACCAACCAACCAACTAACTAGACAGCCAGCCAACCAACCCTGCCAGGCAGCCAACAAATCAAACCATACCACCCGCTCGCCCACCAAGCCAGAAACAGCCAGCCAGCCAACCTATCGACCAACAAATTAACCAACCAACCAACCAACCAACTAACTAGACAGTCAGCCAACCAACCCTGCCAGGCAGCCAACAAAAACCAAACCCTACCACCCGCTCGCCCACCAAGCCAGAAACAGCCAGCCAGCCAACCTATCGAGCAACCAATTAACCAACCAACCAACCAATTAACTAGACAGCCAGCCAACCTAAACTGCCAGGCAGACGACAAACCAAACCCTACCACCTGCTCGCCCACCAAGCCAGAAACAGCCAGCCAGCCAACCTATCGACCAACCAACCAACCAACCAACTAACTAGACAGCCAGCCAACCAACCCTGCCAGGCAGCCAACAAACCAAACCCTACCACCCGCTCGCCCACCAAACCAGAAACAGCCAGCCAGCCAACCTATCGACCAACCAATTAACCAACCAACCAACCAACTAACTGGACAGCCAGCCAACCAACCCTACCAGGCAGCCAACAAACCAAACCCTACCACCCGCTCACCCACCGAGCCAGAAACAGCCAGCCAGCCAACCTATCGACCAACCAATTAACCAACCAACCAACCAAACAACTAACTAGACAGCCAGCCAACCAACCCTGCCAGGCAGCCAACAAACCAAACCCTACCACCCGCTCGCCCACGAAGCCAGAAACATCCAGCCAGCCAACCTATCGACCAAGCAATTAATAGACCAACCAACCAACCAACTAACTAGACAGTCAGCCAACCAACCCTGCCAGGCAGCCAACAAAC
>NW_026559012.1:0-93772 GCF_026930045.1 Uloborus diversus
ATTTAGTTTTCCCGGAAAAAAATCAAATATCTGCAATGCAAAAAAAGAAACTGGTGGAAATTTTATTTTTTTAAAGTGAAATATAGTTATATATTCTGAATCCTTGCCACGTCACGAACAAAAATATGTCAAAAAAAGTCAGCTAAAAAATTTAGTTTTCCCGGAAAAAAATCAAATATCTGCAATGCAAAAAAAGAAACTGGTGGAAATTTTATTTTTTTAAAGTGAAATATAGTTATATATTCTGAATCCTTGCCACGTCACGAACAAAAATATGTCAAAAAAAGTCAGCTAAAAAATTTAGTTTTCCCGGAAAAAAATCAAATATCTGCAATGCAAAAAAAGAAACTGGTGGAAATTTTATTTTTTTAAAGTGAAATATAGTTATATATTCTGAATCCTTGCCACGTCACGAACAAAAATATGTCAAAAAAAGTCAGCTAAAAAATTTAGTTTTCCCGGAAAAAAATCAAATATCTGCAATGCAAAAAAGAAACTGGTGGAAATTTTATTTTTTTAAAGTGAAATATAGTTATATATTCTGAATCCTTGCCACGTCACGAACAAAAATATGTGTCTGGTGGAAATTTTATTTTTTTAAAGTGAAATATAGTTATATAAATCCTTGCCACGTCACGAACAAAAATATGTCAAAAAAAGTCAGCTAAAAATTTAGTTTTCCCGGAAAAAAATCAAATATCTGCAATGCAAAAAAAGAAACTGGTGGAAATTTTATTTTTTTAAAGTGAAATATAGTTATATATTCTGAATCCTTGCCACGTCACGAACAAAAATATGTCAAAAAAAGTCAGCTAAAAAATTTAGTTTTCCCGGAAAAAAATCAAATATCTGCAATGCAAAAAAAGAAACTGGTGGAAATTTTATTTTTTTAAAGTGAAATATAGTTATATATTCTGAATCCTTGCCACGTCACGAACAAAAATATGTCAAAAAAAGTCAGCTAAAAAATTTAGTTTTCCCGGAAAAAAATCAAATATCTGCAATGCAAAAAAAGAAACTGGTGGAAATTTTATTTTTTTAAAGTGAAATATAGTTATATATTCTGAATCCTTGCCACGTCACGAACAAAAATATGTCAAAAAAAGTCAGCTAAAAAATTTAGTTTTCCGGAAAAAAATCAAATATCTGCAATGCAAAAAAAGAAACTGGTGGAAATTTTATTTTTTTAAAGTGAAATATAGTTATATATTCTGAATCCTTGCCACGTCACGAACAAAAATATGTCAAAAAAAGTCAGCTAAAAAATTTAGTTTTCCCGGAAAAAAATCAAATATCTGCAATGCAAAAAAAGAAACTGGTGGAAATTTTATTTTTTTAAAGTGAAATATAGTTATATATTCTGAATCCTTGCCACGTCACGAACAAAAATATGTCAAAAAAAGTCAGCTAAAAAATTTAGTTTTCCCGGAAAAAAAATCAAATATCTGCAATGCAAAAAAAGAAACTGGTGGAAATTTTATTTTTTTAAAGTGAAATATAGTTATATATTCTGAATCCTTGCCACGTCACGAACAAAAATATGTCAAAAAAAGTCAGCTAAAAAATTTAGTTTTCCCGGAAAAAAATCAAATATCTGCAATGCAAAAAAAGAAACTGGTGGAAATTTTATTTTTTTAAAGTGAAATATAGTTATATATTCTGAATCCTTGCCACGTCACGAACAAAAATATGTCAAAAAAAGTCAGCTAAAAAATTTAGTTTTCCCGGAAAAAAATCAAATATCTGCAATGCAGGAAAGAAACTGGTGGAAATTTTATTTTTTTAAAGTGAAATATAGTTATATATTCTGAATCCTTGCCACGTCACGAACAAAAATATGTCAAAAAAAGTCAGCTAAAAAATTTAGTTTTCCCGGAAAAAAATCAAATATCTGCAATGCAAAAAAAGAAACTGGTGGAAATTTTATTTTTTAAAGTGAAATATAGTTATATATTCTGAATCCTTGCCACGTCACGAACAAAAATATGTCAAAAAAAGTCAGCTAAAAAATTTAGTTTTCCCGGAAAAAAATCAAATATCTGCATTTAGTTTTGCAAAAAATGCAAAAAAACGAAACTGGTGGAAATTTTATTTTTTTAAAGTGAAATATAGTTATATATTCTGAATCCTTGCCACGTCACATCTAAAAAAACAATCAAATATGTCAAAAAAAGTCAGCAAAAAAAGTCAAAAAAATTTAGTTTTCCCGGAAAAAAATCAAATATCTGCAATGCAAAAAAAGAAACTGGTGGAAATTTTATTTTTTTAAAGTGAAATATAGTTATATATTCTGAATCCTTGCCACGTCACGAACAAAAATATGTCAAAAAAAGTCAGCTAAAAAATTTAGTTTTCCCGGAAAAAAATCAAATATCTGCAATGCAGCTAAAAAAAGAAACTGGTGGAAATTTTATTTTTTTAAAGTGAAATATAGTTATATATTCTGAATCCTTGCCACGTCACGAACAAAAATATGTCAAAAAAAGTCAGCTAAAAAATTTAGTTTTCCCGGAAAAAAAATCAAATATCTGCAATGCAAAAAAAGAAACTGGTGGAAATTTTATTTTTTTAAAGTGAAATATAGTTATATATTCTGAATCCTTGCCACGTCACGAACAAAAATATGTCAAAAAAAGTCAGCTAAAAAATTTAGTTTTCCCGGAAAAAAATCAAATATCTGCAATGCAAAAAAAGAAACTGGTGGAAATTTTATTTTTTTAAAGTGAAATATAGTTATATATTCTGAATCCTTGCCACGTCACGAACAAAAATATGTCAAAAAAAGTCAGCTAAAAAATTTAGTTTTCCCGGAAAAAAATCAAATATCTGCAATGCAAAAAAAGAAACTGGTGGAAATTTTATTTTTTTAAAGTGAAATATAGTTATATATTCTGAATCCTTGCCACGTCACGAACAAAAATATGTCAAAAAAAGTCAGCTAAAAAATTTAGTTTTCCCGGAAAAAAAATCAAATATCTGCAATGCAAAAAAAGAAACTGGTGGAAATTTTATTTTTTTAAAGTGAAATATAGTTATATATTCTGAATCCTTGCCACGTCACGAACAAAAATATGTCAAAAAAAGTCAGCTAAAAAATTTAGTTTTCCCGGAAAAAAATCAAATATCTGCAATGCAAAAAAAGAAACTGGTGGAAATTTTATTTTTTTAAAGTGAAATATAGTTATATATTCTGAATCCTTGCCACGTCACGAACAAAAATATGTCAAAAAAAGTCAGCTAAAAAATTTAGTTTTCCCGGAAAAAAATCAAATATCTGCAATGCAAAAAAAGGAAAGAAACTGGTGGAAATTTTATTTTTTTAAAGTGAAATATAGTTATATATTCTGAATCCTTGCCACGTCACGAACAAAAATATGTCAAAAAAAGTCAGCTAAAACATTTAGTTTTCCCGGAAAAAAATCAAATATCTGCAATGCAAAAAAAGAAACTGGTGGAAATTTTATTTTTTTAAAGTGAAATATAGTTATATATTCTGAATCCTTGCCACGTCACGAACATAAATATGTCAAAAAAAGTCAGCTAAAAAATTTAGTTTTCCCGGAAAAAAATCAAATATCTGCAATGCAAAAAAAGAAACTGGTGGAAATTTTATTTTTTTAAAGTGAAATATAGTTATATATTCTGAATCCTTGCCACGTCACGAACAAAAATATGTCAAAAAAAGTCAGCTAAAAAATTTAGTTTTCCCGGAAAAAAAATCAAATATCTGCAATGCAAAAAAAAAGAAACTGGTGGAAATTTTATTTTTTTAAAGTGAAATATAGTTATATATTCTGAATCCTTGCCACGTCACGAACAAAAATATGTCAAAAAAAGTCAGCTAAAAAATTTAGTTTTCCCGGAAAAAAATCAAATATCTGCAATGCAAAAAAGAAACTGGTGGAAATTTTATTTTCTTAAAGTGAAATATAGTTATATATTCTGAATCCTTGCCACGTCACGAACAAAAATATGTCAAAAAAAGTCAGCTAAAAAATTTAGTTTTCCCGGAAAAAATCAAATATCTGCAATGCAAAAAAAGAAACTGGTGGAAATTTTATTTTTTTAAAGTGAAATATAGTTATATATTCTGAATCCTTGCCACGTCACGAACAAAAATATGTCAAAAATTTAAGAAAAAAATCAAATATCTGCAATGCAAAAAACGAAACTGGTGGAAATTTTATTTTTTTAAAGTGAAATATAGTTATATATTCTGAAGCCACGTCACGAACAAAAATATGTCAAAAAAAGTCAGCTAAAAAATTTAGTTTTCCCGGAAAAAAATCAAATATCTGCAATGCAAAAAAAGAAACTGGTGGAAATTTTATTTTTTTAAAGTGAAATATAGTTATATATTCTGAATCCTTGCCACGTCACGAACAAAAATATGTCAAAAAAAGTCAGCTAAAAAATTTAGTTTTCCCGGAAATATAAAAAAATCAAATATCTGCAATGCAAAAAAAGAAACTGGTGGAAATTTTATTTTTTTAAAGTGAAATATAGTTATATATTCTGAATCCTTGCCACGTCACGAACATGTCAAAAAAAATAAAAAATGTCGGAAAAAAATCAAATATCTGCAATGCAAAAAAAGAAACTGGTGGAATTTTTTTTTTTAAAGTGAAATATAAAATTTAGTTCTTAAAGTGAAATATAGTTATATATTCTGAATCCTTGCCACGTCACGAACAAAAATATGTCAAAAAAAGTCGGAAACTGGTGGAAATTTTATTTTTTTAAAGTGAAATATAAAAAAATCGGAAAAAAATCAAATATCTGCAATGCAAAAAAAGAAACTGGTGGAAATTTTATTTTTTTAAAGTGAAATATAGTTATATATTCTGAATCCTTGCCACGTCACGAACAAAAATATGTCAAAAAAAGTCAGCTAAAAAATTTAGTTTTCCCGGAAAAAAATCAAATATCTGCAATGCAAAAAAAGAGACTGGTGGAAATTTTATTTTTTTAAAGTGAAATATAGTTATATATTCCGAATCTTTGCCACGTCACGAACAAAAATATGTCAAAAAAAGTCAGCTAAAAAATTTAGTTTTCCCAGAAAAAATCAAATATCTGCAATGCAAAAAAAGAAACTGGTGGAAATTTTATTTTTTTAAAGTGAAATATAGTTATATATTCTGAATCCGTGCCACGTCACGAACAAAAATATGTCAAAAAAAGTCAGCTAAAAAATTTAGTTTTCCCGGAAAAAAATCAAATATCTGCAATGCAAAAAAAGAAACTGGTGGAAATTTTATTTTTTTAAAGTGAAATATAGTTATATATTCTGAATCCTTGCCACGTCACGAACAAAAATATGTCAAAAAAAGTCAGCTAAAAAATTTAGTTTTCCCGGAAAAAAATCAAATATCTGCAATGCAAAAAACGAAACTGGTGGAAATTTTATTTTTTTAAAGTGAAATATAGTTATATATTCTGAATCCTTGCCACGTCACGAACAAAAATATGTCAAAAAAAGTCAGCTAAAAAATTTAGTTTTCCCGGAAAAAAATCAAATATCTGCAATGCAAAAAAAGAAACTGGTGGAAATTTTATTTTTTTAAAGTGAAATATAGTTATATATTCTGAATCCTTGCCACGTCACGAACAAAAATATGTCAAAAAAAGTCAGCAAAAAAATTTAGTTTTCCCGGAAAAAAATCAAATATCTGCAATGCAAAAAAAGAAACTGGTGGAAATTTTATTTTTTTAAAGTGAAATATAGTTATATATTCTGAATCCCTGCCACGTCACGAACAAAAATATGTCAAAAAAAGTCAGCTAAAAAATTTAGTTTTCCCGGAAAAAAATCAAATATCTGCAATGCAAAAAAAGAAACTGGTGGAAATTTTATTTTTTTAAAGTGAAATATAGTTATATATTCTGAATCCCTGCCACGTCACGAACAAAAATATGTCAAAAAAAGTCAGCTAAAAAATTTAGTTTTCCCGGAAAAAAATCAAATATCTGCAATGCAGGAAAGAAACTGGTGGAAATTTTATTTTCTTAAAGTGAAATATAGTTATATATTCTGAATCCTTGCCACGTCACGAACAAAAATATGTCAAAAAAAGTCAGCTAAAACATTTAGTTTTCCCGGAAAAAAATCAAATATCTGCAATGCAAAAAAAGAAACTGGTGGAAATTTTATTTTTTTAAAGTGAAATATAGTTATATATTCTGAATCCTTGCCACGTCACGAACAAAAATATGTCAAAAAAAGTCAGCTAAAAAATTTAGTTTTCCCGGAAAAAAATCAAATATCTGCAATGCAAAAAAAGAAACTGGTGGAAATTTTATTTTTTTAAAGTGAAATATAGTTATATATTCTGAATCCTTGCCACGTCACGAACAAAAATATGTCAAAAAAAGTCAGCTAAAAAATTTAGTTTTCCCGGAAAAAAATCAAATATCTGCAATGCAAAAAAAGAAACTGGTGGAATTTTTTTTTAAAGTGAAATATAGTTATATATTCTGAATCCTTGCCACGTCACGAACAAAAATATGTCAAAAAAAGTCAGCTAAAAAATTTAGTTTTCAAAAAAAGAAACGGAAAAAAATCAAATATCTGCAATGCAAAAAAAGAAACTGGTGGAAATTTTATTTTTTTAAAGTGAAATATAGTTATATATTCTGAATCCTTGCCACGTCACGAACAAAAATATGTCAAAAAAAGTCAGCTAAAAAATTTAGTTTTCCCGGAAAAAAATCAAATATCTGCAATGCAAAAAAAGAAACTGGTGGAAATTTTATTTTTTTAAAGTGAAATATAGTTATATATTCTGAATCCTGCCACGTCACGAACAAAAATATGTCAAAAAAAGTCAGCTAAAAAATTTAGTTTTCCCGGAAAAAAATCAAATATCTGCAATGCAAAAAAAGAAACTGGTGGAAATTTTATTTTTTTAAAGTGAAATATAGTTATATATTCTGAATCCTTGCCACGTCACGAACAAAAATATGTCAAAAAAAGTCAGCTAAAAAATTTAGTTTTCCCGGAGAAAAAATCAAATATCTGCAATGCAAAAAAAGAAACTGGTGGAAATTTTATTTTTTTAAAGTGAAATATAGTTATATATTCTGAATCCTTGCCACGTCACGAACAAAAATATGTCAAAAAAAGTCAGCTAAAAAATTTAGTTTTCCCGGAAAAAAATCAAATATCTGCAATGCAAAAAAAGAAACTGGTGGAAATTTTATTTTTTTAAAGTGAAATATAGTTATATATTCTGAATCCTTGCCACGTCACGAACAAAAATATGTCAAAAAAAGTCAGCTAAAAAATTTAGTTTTCCCGGAAAAAAATCAAATATCTGCAATGCAAAAAAAGAAACTGGTGGAAATTTTATTTTTTTAAAGTGAAATATAGTTATATATTCTGAATCCTTGCCACGTCACGAACAAAAATATGTCAAAAAAAGTCAGCTAAAAAATTTAGTTTTCCCGGAAAAAAATCAAATATCTGCAATGCAAAAAAAGAAACTGGTGGAAATTTTATTTTTTTAAAGTGAAATATAGTTATATATTCTGAATCCTTGCCACGTCACGAACAAAAATATGTCAAAAAAAGTCAGCTAAAAAATTTAGTTTTCCCGGAAAAAAATCAAATATCTGCAATGCAAAAAAAGAAACTGGTGGAAATTTTATTTTTTTAAAGTGAAATATAGTTATATATTCTGAATCCCTGCCACGTCACGAACAAAAATATGTCAAAAAAAGTCAGCTAAAAAATTTAGTTTTCCCGGAAAAAAATCAAATATCTGCAATGCAAAAAAAGAAACTGGTGGAAATTTTATTTTTTTAAAGTGAAATATAGTTATATATTCTGAATCCTTGCCACGTCACGAACAAAAATATGTCAAAAAAAGTCAGCTAAAAAATTTAGTTTTCCCGGAAAAAAATCAAATATCTGCAATGCAAGGAAAGAAACTGGTGGAAATTTTATTTTCTTAAAGTGAAATATAGTTATATATTCTGAATCCTTGCCACGTCACGAACAAAAATATGTCAAAAAAAGTCAGCTAAAAAATTTAGTTTTCCCGGAAAAAAATCAAATATCTGCAATGCAAAAAAAGAAACTGGTGGAAATTTTATTTTTTTAAAGTGAAATATAGTTATATATTCTGAATCCTTGCCACGTCACGAACAAAAATATGTCAAAAAAAGTCAGCTAAAAAATTTAGTTTTCCCGGAAAAAAATCAAATATCTGCAATGCAAAAAAAGAAACTGGTGGAAATTTTATTTTTTTTAAGTGAAATATAGTTATATATTCTGAATCCTTGCCACGTCACGAACAAAAATATGTCAAAAAAAGTCAGCTAAAAAATTTAGTTTTCCCGGAAAAAAATCAAATATCTGCAATGCAAAAAAAGAAACTGGTGGATATTTTACTTTTAAAGTGAAATATAGTTATATATTCTGAATCCTTGCCACGTCACGAACATAAATATGTCAAAAAAAGTCAGCTAAAAAATTTAGTTTTCCCGGAAAAAAATCAAATATCTGCAATGCAAAAAAAGAAACTGGTGGAAATTTTATTTTTTTAAAGTGAAATATAGTTATATATTCTGAATCCCTGCCACGTCACGAACAAAAATATGTCAAAAAAAGTCAGCAAAAAAATTTAGTTTTCCCGGAAAAAAATCAAATATCTGCAATGCAAAAAAAGAAACTGGTGGAAATTTTATTTTTTTAAAGTGAAATATAGTTATATATTCTGAATCCCTGCCACGTCACGAACAAAAATATGTCAAAAAAAGTCAGCTAAAAAATTTAGTTTTCCCGGAAAAAAATCAAATATCTGCAATGCAAAAAAAGAAACTGGTGGAAATTTTATTTTTTTAAAGTGAAATATAGTTATATATTCTGAATCCCTGCCACGTCACGAACAAAAATATGTCAAAAAAAGTCAGCTAAAAAATTTAGTTTTCCCGGAAAAAAAATCAAATATCTGCAATGCAAAAAAAGAAACTGGTGGAAATTTTATTTTTTTAAAGTGAAATATAGTTATATATTCTGAATCCCTGCCACGTCACGAACAAAAATATGTCAAAAAAAGTCAGCTAAAAAATTTAGTTTTCCCGGAAAAAAATCAAATATCTGCAATGCAGGAAAGAAACTGGTGGAAATTTTATTTTCTTAAAGTGAAATATAGTTATATATTCTGAATCCTTGCCACGTCACGAACAAAAATATGTCAAAAAAAGTCAGCTAAAACATTTAGTTTTCCCGGAAAAAAATCAAATATCTGCAATGCAAAAAAAGAAACTGGTGGAAATTTTATTTTTTAAAGTGAAATATAGTTATATATTCTGAATCCTTGCCACGTCACGAACATAAATATGTCAAAAAAAGTCAGCTAAAAAATTTAGTTTTCCCGGAAAAAAATCAAATATCTGCAATGCAAAAAAAGAAACTGGTGGAAATTTTTTTTTAAAGTGAAATATAGTTATATATTCTGAATCCCTGCCACGTCACGAACAAAAATATGTCAAAAAAAGTCAGCTAAAAAATTTAGTTTTCCCGGAAAAAAAATCAAATATCTGCAATTGAATAAGCTGCAAATTTTCCGGGCAAACTAAATTTCTTAGAGGGTTGCTTTTGATATATTTTTTTACGCAATGCGGCAAGGGTTAAGAATATATAGCCATTTTAAATTAAAAAAAATTTCAAAATTCTCGCCTAAAGGAAAACTGCAGTCTCTGGGATAATCGGCATATCGTCTGGGATAAGGCATATTAATCGTATCCATTTTCGCCTTTTTCCGTAAATCTAGATGACAAAGCGGATTTATTTTTATATATTTATGTGCGTGATGTGGCAAGGATGAAGAAAATATAACCATATTTCAGTTTTAAAAATTTTTCCAATTTCCTGCCTTTATACATTGTAGATATTCTATTTTTTTCCTCCTCTCTGTTTACATATGCAAAGGGAGAAAATAGACTAGATCAGGCATAGTTTTCTGAAGTGCTTCACCAATGAATTACGATGTACAATTTTCCATGTATTGATATCTTCCCGCCTTTGCAAATAGAGTAGTCATACGTTAGATTAAAGAATTTCCAATATAAATGATTCGCGATGATCAGTATTTACTTTTCCCCTCGTTTAGTCAAACTCGACTTAGCTGGACTTATCTACCCCATATAATCCGTAGGCAGACAGTATTTCCAGAGTAAAGTGACGAACTTCGACAATTTGAAGACTTTTATCAATCTCGCATGATTCGAATTATCCGGAACTGAATCGATTATTTCAAAAAGGGTTAAATTTTACGAAAATTTCTATGGCTAAACTAGCCACTAATAGGATCATTACCTAACCTTAAATTACGTTTCATTTCGTCACTGAAATTAAGGTATATTTTTTAAAAAATTGTGCTTGTGCTCTTTCTGCAATAAATATCCTGAAAGACTAGTTTACAGTGATGAAAATGTAAATTTAGTGAAACAGATTAGTTTTAAACTGCTTTATGATAGTAAAAATAATATAAAAAAGTAACAAAAATAATTAATGAAGTAACGTGTTCATAAATTCATTATCTTAAAAAAATATACCATTTTCCTCTTTCTCTCGTCTTGCTTTAGCGAAATAATGAAGTCTGGTGTAAAAATTAATTTTTTTTTTTTTTTTTTTTGAACAATATGAAAATTGTCTCTTTATACTCAATATTGACAACGGTAGTTCAGCCGACAAGCGTTATTTTGCAATATTCTCTTGAAAACCGTCTGTACAATAGCTAGCCCGAAACCGTTCCTTTGATTTTCTATGGAATATTTAAGCATCATGAATGTTGAAAATTAGAAACATTTGTCGACCAGTAGAATCTTTTTTCTAAAATCTCAATTTGGGTGATAAGTCCTCTTAAAAAAAAATGAAGGGCATGTTTAAGCAGTTACAGTTTTCATTGTTTTCAACAGATTTTACGGTGAATCTTGATGTAATTTTAGGATTTCACTAATGAGAGATTGGATTTCACTTGGTTATAATCTGTCATATCTGTTGAACATTCGTTTTACTGTCCCAAGGTACCCGTCGCAAAGGACAAACGAATGTCCTCTCATAGGAAAGTCAACAGCTATCTTGTTAAATCTCTTTAGTGTTTTTTCTAGAAAAAGTCTCCTGCAGTGTTGTTCTTATTTTGACCTGCGTATATCTCATTGAAAGCATGAAGTTTTTTTCGCAGTTCCTAAAGTGATAATAAATCCCCTGAGAAATTAACAAATTTCATTCCGATACCTTGATTTCGAATCCCCTTCTACCCCCTCCCCCTAAACTAACGAACCTATCATTACTGAAATTATGCTAGATCGGAGGAAGTATCTGTTTTTACTTCCTCACGTCAAAAAATCTGATTATTCTTTAATCTTGCCATTGCATCTTACTATTTATTCCTTCGCGTTTAGTGCAGAAAGGGCATAAGTCCGGCACTTACGCTCTTTCTGCACTAAACGAAAAATGTGACCCCTAAATAAAGTGCTTTGCTGTACATGAACTGATTTCCCTGCTACACTGGTCGATGACTCTACATAGAAGCTTGTAAAAACCACAGCCAACTCAATTTTGAAAAAAAAAAAAAATGGGACTTATGCCCTTTCGGCCATAATCAATTCAATTGACTGAATGATTAAAAATTGGTATTTTACTTACCTTTTACTTACCAGAGGATAAGAATTATCCTCATCCCCTATCCCAGAGCTTGAACAGTCGCGCTATTTTTATTATCATCATAAATAAAATTACATTTTTATGAAGTACACATTGCTGTTGCATCGCTGTCATACAATATCTATCGCGAGAGTCTTTTCAACAATTCCAATGATGTAATAAGTACAGATGCCAGTTCACACAAGGTTTGGGATTTCTCACTGAATTCCGAAGAGAAGTCCTCACTTCATTCCCTACCAAACGGCATGGTGTTCTAAAGTTCCTTCAAAAACATCGTTCCTTCAGAAACGAATAAACTCTCAGTTGCTTAAGTTTAACCCACACAAATTCCATTCCTTGGCAATCAGAACTCTGTGCAGGTAATTTCAACACGTTTTTACTGGAAAGTCAGAGCTGTTGTTGTGTGTTATGGAGTTTTTCTTCTAAAAGATTCTCGTTCAACACAACAAATTAATAAAGTCAATCGATCTTCATCTTCACATTACAGAATCTTGAAGGCTTCCATGTAAGACTTTTCTCTAAAAATAAAGAATAGATATCGGTCATGTAATACAATATTTAAAATAATCCGTATAATTATGCTTCATAAGTGCATTGATCTATATTTTAAAACGTTGGTTAGGTACTTTTCCGTTAAAGATACAGAACTTGGAGGCATTCTTAGTTTTTGGCGGTTTTAATTTATTTATCCCTTTTACATATTGAAAATTTCTAAGTTGGCGTCATTCAACTACTTCAAACCTATAAGTTCTGAAATTACCATTATTTGTAGACATTGCTAATCGCTTTAAGCAATTTTTCTTCCGTCACGGAGGTATCTCTTTCTAAGGGGTCTTTCAAAAGGAGTAAAAGAAATAAATATGACAATGAAAAAAATAATCTTAATAATTCATGAAAACTCGTATATTTTATTAGAATTTCGAGGATTTTGTTTTTACATAAAATTGATTAGAAATTTAAAACACAATCATACAGTTTCAAATACTTTTGTTGTTCCAAAAAAATGCAAAATTTAGTAAATAGCTAGTGGACAAGTTAGAGCATGTAACGTGCTATAGTAGCTTACAGAAATGGTGGAATGAACCTTAACGAAATACGCCGTCAATATTGAGTCCTGAAAGCAACTTTAATCAATCACATGGAAGATAAAAACCGGTTTGTTTTTACCTTAGTCACTTATTAAAAATTTAGAAGATAAGCCCTCCGAAATAGGAATTCCATTAGTAAATCATATTTTGAAACTAGAAAATAAGTTTTTGAAATTACTTCCGAAAAGTTGGGGGTTATTTGGCTTTGGATAATTTGGCTTTTCAAGAGGCTGAGAAAAATAACATGTTCCACAGATTTAATTAGGACAAAAAGTCTGTTAGTACTATAGTCTCTGGTAGTTTAGACTTAAGCTTCTGGTTTCAGTAATAAAATGGGTAAAAATGTTCACTGACATTTTAGAGAGCAAGTACAATCTTGCGCAATCTTTAATAAATTTCTCAACAGTTCAAAAGAGGTTGAAAATAGATTCGCTAAAAACGTTGTTGCACACAAGTTGGGAAAATATTAAGTGGTGAACGAAGTTTGATGACAATAGCTGTGTATTGTGTGCGTGCTGTTTTTTTTTCCAATTATTTTTTATGTTTCTCTTATCCAAAAATAAAACGTATTAGAAAATAAATCTATTTTTCTATAATTTATTGCTACTTACAGTAGGCGCCGCTTAATGTGATTACATTGGGACAAATATAATTTGATACCAATAACCGACTGATAACAATAACCGAAAAGAATTAAGGAGACACAAAATAATGATTTTTTTCCATTTAAGGTGCATTTATTTTGGCAATTTCTAACTAAAATCACAGTGACTCAACTGAATGCAGTTTTAAATTATAAATTATTCAATTAACAGAATGGAAGTATCTGAATTATAAAGAGTTGAAGCTAAATTATGCAATTTTTAATCACATAGTAATAGGTGAAGTAAAATATGACCGTTTTTCCTGACATTCGTAAACCAGTTTCAAAGTACATTCAGCTTTTCTATCTTTTCCAGCATGGTTTTGCTTGTTTAAATTTTAATTTAACTTAGCTTTGTTTTCAATCTCGACACAATGCAGATGACTAAATTGTCGGCGAACAATTGACACCTCCCATTTCTCACCAAGTCTGAATTTGACGCTTCTCCTAACATTTTGGCAGACTTTAAGACCTTGTATCTGGATAACGGGGGCACGGGGACAAATAACTCTTGCGCCAAAAATGTGTCATTATGTTCTTTCTTATTGGTACCTTAGAAAAGAAAATTTTTCAATGGCTAATCTAAGCTAGTGTGATTAAAAAATAATGTGATTTATTGAAATTAATCCAGCTTTAAATGATCCTTTCTGACAACTTTTATTCTGAATATTTTTTTTTCCTTTCACTTATAATTGTTTCACTTTGCAGATGGAACATGGGGTTCGGCACTTCAGCCGAATTTAGGAACTAAGGCTGGTCATTCGTTTCCTATGATGTCAGCTAAAGAGTCATGAAAAAAAGTTTTTCGTTGCACAAGACAGCTAGAGAAGTAGAGTAAGGTTTAAACAAAAAACTACTGTTCATACTCAAAAATGACGTGGCGTAGATTGGTATTTATGACTGCCAAGTGAATAAAGTTTTGCCTTAACCTTAAGTGTTTCTTTAAAATTAAAAGAGTAACTTGGTTATATCATTTTTGTCATTTGATCCAACAAGATTTAAAATACTCGTAGACTGAAATTTTTAGTTTGTCAGGGCGTTCGGGAAAAATCTGTTTTTCATTAACCAATAATTACAAACAATAGGGAAGTTGCAACCCATTAAATGTTCATATTTTGGCTATTGGATATTGTTAATTGACCCTCAAAACTAAAAAATTCACCATCGCCGAATTTTAAAACACCGTGGTTGATTTTTTAATGAATTTTTAAAAATCCACGCGCAAAAGTGCGCTCTTCTGAAACGTCACGAGCCTACGTCACAGGGCGCGAATGGGCAGCCTTCCGCCGAAGTCCCCTTGTTTTCGCTAGGGACATTTTGAGCGCGCTGATATTTTTATTTTTTAGAAATTCAATAATCCTTTTGAACACACTATGGAGACCGGATTCGTTAAAGCACAATCTAAACAATCTTCCTCATGTAAGATCAATGATGATATTCGAATATTTCCTAGAGGATGAGAGGTTTAATGTTCCAGAAACGCGAGGAGTTAAATGCGAGGAGATAAGCCTTTTACGTTTCGTCTTCGAAGTCGAATGCGTGACCTTCGACTTCTCCCCTATCGGAAGAGCGCATGACGTCACTTCCTATGCCATTTGACGTCACAAGCGCTTGAACTTTAAAAATTAATTAAAAAAAGAAAAAAACTACTTATCGTATCGCAAATTTTTTTCACCTATGATGTTAATACATGTTACTCTATCATATAAAAATAAAATTGAAAAATCGAAAACTTCCCTATTGAAATGAGACAGTGTTCAGTAAAAGAGAGAACGATGCTGAAACGTATTATTTTCAGCTGAAACAAAATGTCCGTGGTAGTTTTGGGAAGAAGTTTCCGCCGGATGAACCATAAAAATATCAAATGTCACACTTCGTGGATCTTTATAGTGAAACTTTTCTCTGTGCTGTCATCGCATATTTTCTTTCAGTTAACCTAGAGCCCCTACATATACCAGGCCGAACTGTCCGCCATTTTGGATCAAAAGTCGGAGAAATATTACCACACTAGATGTGTTTTCACTTTCTTTCAGCTTCATTTTATGTTAGCGTAATGCATTCGTTTTTGTCCCGAATTGTTATTAGAGCTACAGAGTGTCATATTTTGAAAAAATATACAAACCAACAAAACATCAAGAAATCGAAAACATTTCAATTGGTGAAATATTACATATATTATTATTGTTCGGTTATTTGTATGCTAAACTAACTTGCTAATTAATTATGAAACTAGTATTACTTTACATTATTAATGCTCTTAGTAGTATTAGTGTAACTATATTTTTATGTGCTGATACTGTATACTTGAATTTCCAATAAAGTGAATTAGTCCTATTTTTGGCAGCATTGTGTTTTTGGATCTTAGCAATTAATTTATCAACTGATTTCAAAATGTAACAATTGTATAAAAAAACAAAAAAGCATATTTCTTCAGACTAAATTACTCCATAGCAATGAAAGCAGTACCGAGAATTTACATAACAATGTTTACTACTTTCGCATCTGCCGAGTTTTAGCTTCGAATTTCCAGCAAATCGTCAATAAAATTGATTTTTTATCTTGGGTTATTAATTCTGAAATTTAAAGAAATAAAATCCTTTCTGTGATCTATTAGCACAGTACACTGTGGTCCATTCACTTATTTTTATGATCTTGACATTCTTTCTTGCGTCTTTTAATAATTCACCCTATGGCAATGGCTCAAAAACAGATGATCACTTTGATCCAAAATGGCGGATGCGTCGGCTCCCTAGTTATAGGGGCCTTAAGTTAACCACAATAAACACTGCATTTTCTCTTGGTATAGGGTAAGGTGGGGCATTTGTGACTGAAAAATCCGTTGTTGATCTTTGGTTATTTTTAACCATAAAACTATTTACAGCAAAGTATTAAAATAAAAACTGTCAGGTGATGTACTATATTTATGTACATAATATGCTATTTGTGGATGCACTTTTGAATTATGGTTCAAAATGTATTACTTTTTTAAAAGGGATCTAAAAAGTCACATTTGCCCCGGGACTGGGGCATTAATGATTTTTTGAGGGGCATTTGTGATGGCTGCCAATTTTAGGTACTTATTTTAGTGCTTTATCATACAGGGTAATTGTGATGAAAAATTTACATTCTGAACTGCAAGTAGCTAGATTTAGTAGGGGGGCATACTACATTCCGTGGGAAATTTCATGAGGAAATTATGAGACCAACTTTAATATATTCCTTATGGTCTGTGTAACTATGCCTCACCGGGTGTTTTGCTTGAATTTGTGTCAGACGGCCTGTATGACGTCATCAATCCAAAATGGCGGCTTTAATGAGTTTTTGCAATTATGAGTTAATTTTTGGGTATTTTGTCTTAATTTTCTGGTGAATTTACTTGATTAATATTCTATTTATCTTCTTATTATAAATTAAAAACAAAATATTGAAGTTTTTTGTTTATTAACTCATCTTAAAAAAAAAAAAAATCTGATAAATCTTTTTTCACTTTGGCTCTCAGAATTAGCTGTTTTAAAAGTACCTCGGGTGAACTTTCCCAGTTAAAATTACTTTTAATTTTCAGGCTAAGATCACTAAACATTAGTACAGTCGAGCCTCGTTAATTCGAACACGATTATAACGAACTACTGCTAAAGCGAACTACATTTGCGATCCCCGTCCTTCTGTTGAAAAACACTTAACACACCTAACACTATTGTTTTTCGGAGAAAACGAGCTCCTGTTGAGACAAATTCACTTTGAAGGTCCTTTTGAGTTCGTTTTAACGTGGTTTGACTGTATAATCGTTGACAGAATTCTAATAACCTGTATACCCCCTGACCCCCTAAACTCTTTGACCGGATATGAATAATGTACACTGGGGGTGCTCTTAAGGAATTTGTAGGAGAGTAGAAGAGAAAACTTCAGCGTAGAGAAAGTATTGTTTGTCAGTTTGTTGGTGAATAGTCTGCAAATCTTCAAGTACAGTTATTTTTTCCTTAACTTATCACTGCTATTTTATTCACGATGTCCTCTCTCCCAGAAACTCATTTACAAGTTTTTTTTGCCTCCATCTTCGAAAACAGCAAGGCTAAAAATTAATAATAAACTATGTATTTTTTGTCAGATTAAGAAGTGCCCATTAGTTAAATCCAATGGTTATGATAAATTGTTAGAATGTATCAAGAAGAGAGTAGAATGGAATGACCAAGAGTATATACATTACTTACTGAACGATCAGGGCCGATCCTAGCAGGTGTGCAGAGTGTGCGCCGCACAAGGGCGGCCAAAGCAAGGGGCGGTCACAGGCCGAATCATAAAGTTCTTATAATCAAGCAAAATTCCTCAAGAATTTCTCACAAGATAACTTATAATAAGTAGAATAAATATGCTGATTTATAAAATTTCAATTGTCAAAGTATGTGTCGATTTCCTGACAGCATAGCATAATTTAAGAAAAATATAATGTTAGGGAAAATTGTGTTGGTTCATTGTCCATTAATATCTGCTCTTAACACACATGCTTCATTTGGTTGCAAAGTTTGCGACAGAACCGGTAATCAGGCATGGATACAGGGGAGGGGAAAGGCCCCCTTCTGAAGCATGAAATCGTGCCGTCTAAAAGGAGCACCGAAGGCGGCCACTAATGTTTACCCCCCAAGCTTTTATAGACCTAAACAATGAAGACATATTTTATTTATTTTAAAAAAAGCTATACTGATTAGATACTCTCGCAAGCATTTCAAACAACAAACTATGTAACAAACTCTGTGTTTAACAGTCGTGGATGCGTGGAGAGAAAGTGGAAAATTACGACTCCCTTGAGAGTAACATATATGAATGACGAACTAAAATGATGTACTTTTCCCCCTTTACGACAATTTTTCTGATTAAAATCTTGAATGAACTGCCCGGTTTCATCAGGTAGGAGGACATGGCCCTTGCCCCGGGAAGCAAATGCAGCTCCAAAACGAAGATCCAAAAGGATGCCATGACCTCCTTGACGAAATTAAAGAAGGCTTAAAATTGCGTTTCTAGGACTTTACTTTCGGAAAATTTCGCTGGTTGAACCATCGATCTTAAGGACCCAATTAAGTCTCTGATTCACCTCTTCCACCTTAACTTAATCAAACATAGCCTAAAAATGTTGACTAAAAATCCGAAACGTGTTTTCAGACGACAGCCCTTCCTATCATCAAACATCATATAAAATTGCTTTGGCATTTTTCGAATTTTTTGCAGTGAAGGACCCCGAAATCCATTCGCAAACATTACTACCAAAGACAGTCTCAATCAGCGTCTTTAGAGAAGCCCCTAATTCCACCCCCTCTCACTTAACGTATTGAAAAACAAACTAAAATTGCGTTTTTCAAACATCAGTTTCAAGAACTTTTGGGGAAAGACCCCGGATCCCCATTTTCTCCAACGCAATCCCTATACCTGAAAATTTCGTTTTTAGACGGTTCCGTGGAGCCACAGCTTCCTGCCTAAACTAGTCTGAAATTGACTTCAGTTTCAAAAACACAGTTCGTGAGGGCACACTGAACCCCGCCCGCTCTTAGTCCCATCGTTATCAAACAATGCTTAAAGTACGATTTTGGGACTTATAGTTCTAAAGAATTCCGGAGGAGAACTGCCAGGCTTATGTAACTTTTCACGGCGCTAGGGCATATCCATCAATTGTCGAGGTGAGGTGAACAAAAGTCTATAGTTATATTTTTCAGATATTAATGTTGAAAAATATCCGAAAGATCCATAGAAACTTTCCAGTTTTGTTAACGTCACCAAAAATAATAAAAAATTGCGATTTTAGAAATATCCGCTTAAGAGCTCCAAAATCCTTCCTTCCCAAAAATTGCCTATATTGGATTTCAGTTCCGAAAAATATTTTGGTTCGGAATATTTTCACGTTTCCCCTATTGTTTTCAAATCTAGCCAAAAACGGGTTTTTGAAAAAATAGTGCCGAGAAATTGCCGGAGGATAGCCGCCAGATCCCCTACCGTCACCAAAGACGGCCTAAATTTGCGTTTTAAACTCATATTTCGAAATCTTTCGATGCGAGACGATTGAATCTCCCTCTTGAAACGTCAACAAAGGAGACCCAAAATTGCGGGTTTAAAATTTCAGTTTCGGAGATTTTTCGGGAAGAACGCCGATCCTTCCTAAGCTACGGTCTTAAAAAATAGCTTCAATTTGATTTCAATTTTGAAAGAATTTTAGGAAAGAACTGCAACATTACTTTCACCTAAAGTCTCGAAAAAGTTCCTAAAATTGCGATATTTGATGTCAATTTCGAAAATTTCTCCATGCACCTTGAATATACTTGACTCTTTTGTCCTTGCAACCAAACACAACTAAAGATTAACTAGAAATATTTTTCATACGCCAATTTCGATAATTTTCTTGGAGCAATCCTCCTCCCCTGAACCCCTGATACCTCCCCCCACGCTTCCCCTTCCTCCGTCCTTTCTCTGATGTCACCGAAGAAAGACTATAAAATGCGTTTTACGACTAGTAAATTTTGGTATCTATTACTTAAAAGATATAAATTGTACCTAAGGAGTTTCTTACTAAAAAAAATTTGTTCCTTTTTATAAGATCATTCTTCTGTCCCCCCCCCCTTTTTGAATTCGAACTTGGCATGGAAATTTAAAGAAAGATTTATATAGACGTTAAAGCGTAGTCAAAATATGCAAATTACTCTTGAGGGGCGGCACATTCGCTCTTTGCACACGGGCGGCCGATACCCTAGGATCGGCCCTGTGAACGATTAACGAATGTGACCGTAGAAGAATTGAAAAATGAAAACGCATCATGGCATGCAGGATGCTAAGAGAAGTGCACTCATAAAGCAAGCATGGACAGAAGTAAGAGATTTCACGAAATGGATAAGAATAAACTATATTGTTCTACTTCCATTCATGAAGACAATATTGTAGGCTACGCACAACGAGATCCAAAATTGTCGTTGGTGACAAAAATAAGTGGTTTTTCTGCCTCGGAAAAGGCGGTATAAGAAAGCCATTGGTGGCGATAAAAACAGATTCTGCAGGTCAGCAATTACAAAAAGCCATTGAAATTTCCAAAAATGAAACTCTCAAAATTAAACTCAGTGACTGTACAGATCCAGGAGATCCTCATTCAAAGAACATTTTACACCATAAATATTGCTGGGCAAAACATGTGTTTAATCTTTTACGAAAAAATTGCGATCCTGATGTAGCAACAAAGCCACAAGACATTATTTCTAATAAAGCAACAGACGTAGAATTCCTGTGTGCAGTAAATGATTTTCTTGCTCAGGGAAATGTTACTACAATAGCAGACCTTGAAATGAATTATCAGTCAATTGCCAATAAAAATTAAGGAAAAAATAAAACGCGTAAAGAAATCAAAAATCTCATTCAAGAAGAAATTGATGACGCTATATTTAGTAATCCAAAAAGTGTAAATGAGTCGCGACGCGTATCTTTAAAGGAAACTGCAGATATTACCCTATCTAATGCAGAAGATTATTTTATAGACATTGGAAAAAAAATGAGAACTATTGAAGTTGCAAACATTTTACGCAAAGCAGTTTTATCTGGTCAGAAATGGACATTTACAGGATCTTTTGAACAGAATCAGATAGTTGATGTCGTTCCAATCGAAGTTGATCAGTTTTTAAATGGTGCTGCAACGGAAAATTCGAAATTAATTCTATTTCTGAGGTGCACGACAATATCCTACTGAATAAAGCTAAAAGACTGTCACACATATTCATGTATAAAATATTGTCTCCGTACCAAGCTTCGAAAGAAACTGTTCATCGACACGTCCGAGATGTGCCTTTGCAAGTTGGTGTTGGCCTTACTATGTACTCTGCTACCCGAAGTAAATGTATAATTGATTTTTTACACAAACTAGGTGTTTCGATTGATTATGCTAAAGTTCTACGCTTGGAAACATAGTTCGCAAATGGGTTAATAAGGCGCATGGATGGTAGTGACGGGATGTATATTTCTCCTGATTTGAAAAAGGCAAGATTTTTATTTTGTGCTGCAGATAACATTGATTTCCTTGATGACACATCTTATGAGAAGGGCACTTTGCATGGAATTGTAATGGTACTTTATCAACAGAAAAAAAGACTCAGATAGACAAATTCCACTTTCTCTTACCATACCTTCAGCATCCCGTTCCCTTTCGACATTACCCCAGTTCCTGACTGAAATAACGTCCTATAAAATTGCAAAGACAAGTAAGCCCAAATGTTCAGCATATGGGGAAGCTTTAAAAGATAAGAAAACACAAAGAGAGATATTAAGGCATTATGACAGCATTAGGACCAGAAAAAACTCGAGGAATATTAGAACTCCATGCTCTACCAGAATGTGATACAACAGGTTCACTTGCTAAGAAGGGAAACCATCTTTTGAAAAATTTATAAGACGGCAGACAAAAATACTTTTTGATGCTCTGAGTCATCTGGGGTCAACGGAAGAATATAATGCAAATGATAAAGTTGCTATTGAAGGATTTATTTTTTCCTTGTATATGCCGCTGACCAAGATTTCAGATATTAGAGAACTTCGTTGGTTCATGTTTTCCAAGCAGTAGTTAAAATTTTGCCTCCTACAAGGGCATCTTTGTACCCATATATTTTAAGAGCGCATTATCAGGTATTAGAGTGGCGTCTTGCTGACCAGCAGCACTCGAATTCACCAACACCGTTAGACTTCGGATAGGAAAAGAAAGACAACTTATATGCTTCAGTTATGTGTACATCCGTGTGCACCTGAATCCATCTTGAAATTAGTTCGATGCAGCTGCGTAAAGGGCAAATGCATTGTTTCATGCAAATGCAAATCTTAAAACATTGCATGAACTGAACTTAGTATGTCTGGAGGTGATGAGGACTTATGTGAAAATCGCAGCCAACAAAGCGATATTGATGACACTTTAAGTAAGACCTGCTTGTTTATTTTTAAATCTATATTTTTGAAATAAAATCAGAGTTTAAATAATTTATTCATTACTTAGAGCACAAAAAATGTAAATAATAAAATTGTCGTTGCTTCCGATATTAAGCAACGGAAATTGTAAATTTTTTCTACATTAAAAAAAAAAAAAAGCTTCTTATAACCCCAAAAGCACGTGTATGCAAATTATTTTACAGGTTTTTTGGAATAATAAATTTGATTTTTATCGTACAAGCATTCCAAAATATTTTAACTGCTATTGTTTACTAAAAAAGTTCATAAAATCTGTATCGAAAATCAAAAATAACAAAATAAATAAATTATTTTATACAGATAATTTGTTTTTAAATTTGAAATACAATAGTATTAAAATATTAAATATGTAATAAAAGTTGAAAACATTTCATAAGATGCCTTAAAAATGAGTCAAAACCGAAATTTTTTATCAATATCTAGTGCAGCCGCCATGTTGGATTAATGACGCCACACAGGCCGTCTGACACAAATTCAAGCAAAACACCCGGTGAGGCATAGTTATATAGGCCATAAGGAATGCATTAGAATTGGTCTCACAATTTCCTCACGAAATTTCCCACGGAGGGTCTTTTACCCTAAGTACGCTACTGGACTAATTCCTAGTTTTAATATGACAATAGGTTCTTGAGAAATTAAATTTTATTATGACCCACAAATTAAAACATTTTTCAAAATTAAAAATGATACATGAAAAAAGATGTTACAACCTACAATGTATAAAGGAAACAGTGCAAAAATGTCATTTTTGAATTTGTTAAGTTTTTTTTACATTAAAGAAATCATTGCATATGTTTTTGAGTCCAACGTCAATGGTCCAAATCCTATAATATTTAGTGGACCAACAAATATAAATGGCTTATTAATTTCTGAGATATCATTAAAACAAACACCATACATAATTAACCCTATTTTATTTTACTGTACATTTACTAGGATTTTATTAACTGTTTTAGTACTTGTTATACACTATATTTAGAGTCTTATGAATTTAATAAATAAAAGATAATACTTTATAATAACAGCAATACATTTAAAACTTACAAACCAAAGATCTAAGTGACGTTTAAAAACATGCTTCAATAGAACACCAACTGCTAGCCATATTGGAATCACTTTTGCCCCCCACTTGTCATCTCTATTGCCCCCACCCCCATTTTTAAAGGGGCATAAGTGATTTCACTTAAAGAAGCTGTTATAAGTGCTATAAAATTTATATTATTATAAATTTATAATGCAAAACTTCATTAAAATAGCGCAGTACAAAAATTGTATTTTTAGAACAAAAATTAAAAATTTAGTGAAAACCTTTGTAGATTCTCAACAAACCTGAAATCCATGTTCAAAAGTAATGTAATAGGAAAACTCCATCCATTAAAAAGTATAATGTAAATGCATCTTAAATACTTTTGAGTGTTATACGGTAACCCCTCGTTATATCGCGCTAGTCGAGAGACAACAAAAAAAGCGCGATATAACCGAGGTCATAAAAAGTTAAGTTTTAATTAAAGTAAAAATTAATTACTCTCTACAAAAAGTCTTTACAAAAATATTCGTTTACTATCATATTAGGACGACTTTCTAAAAAAAAATAAAATGAATATAGTCTACCAATTTTTCTTTCAAAAAAAATACTTGAATATTTTTATTGTTTCTTGTGGAATATGAATCGCAAGTTACAGTTTAAACTGCTAGTAACCCAAGTATATAGAAAACATGCTAGTTTTGTTCATTGCTTAAGGGGACAAGGGACCTTATACATTCGGAAAATCAACCAAATTTCACAAAAATTGTTTTTGCGCCAAAAAAATAGAGCTTAGTACCAGCTTTGATAATCCATTTTCATTTTTGCGATATTATGATTTTTACGCATTTTATTTACATTTTTAAAAAAGGGGGGCGTGGTATTTAAAGGGATAAAAGTATCAGTTGATTTTTGTTTACACGTTTTTAATCATCATTTTTGGCTCGAAATGCTCCCACCGCATTATTTTTCACTGTATCGCTTCAAAATTTTTTGAGCACATTAACAGTCTTATACTTCATAAAACTGGGCATTACTTTACCCAAATACAAAAATTTACTATTTATCCGCTGCTAGCAAAGTAGCATACGTATTAAAAAAACGTAAAATTCTATTCATAAATTGTTTTTTTTTTTTTTCTATTTTATATACGCACATAGATTGAATTCAATGCCCATTTATGTTCATACGGATAAACTACATCTGGAAAAAAAATATTGTTGGTTTTCGTTTACATGAATTGCGCCTGGAGTGTTTTCAATTCTGCCCATGTTGCGTTCCATATGCCTCACAAAACACCTTTTTTAACCCTAAAATTTTTAAATTAACATTTAAAATGTCTAATATTGATATGAAAATATTATTTTTGTTCTATTACTTCAAATACATGGTGTAAAATTATAAAATTGAAAAGTAAAATTCAAAAGTCCCTTGTTTAAACAAAGAAAATATTTTTTCTGAGAAATGTTTTTAAAAAAAAATTACTGTGTGGTCAAATGTAAAGCAACGTTTATTTATTTATTTTTTAAAAATAATTTTTTGGGAGACAAAGGAAGAGCGCGATGTATCCGAATCAGCGATATAACGAGGCGCGATGTAACGAGGGGTTACTGTATAAGACATTTTAAGGTATAAGACTGAGGTAATTTCATACAGTAAATAATAATATCACAGGAGTAATAAACCCTGGTCACATTTGCCCCAAATCACAATTGTCCCACCTTACCCTGCTCTTTATTTTCTTTTCCTACCTCAATTAGCTGCAATTGGCTAGCGCCCTCTAGTTCATTATTTAGTTTAAATTCTTTCAGAGTTTTTCTTTCTTTCGCAGTGAACAGCATTTCATTTCACCAGTTAGTATTTATGCTATCAGAGTTGATAATAATAAAGATCTTTTTTTGTTCACACTGTACATTTTTTTTCTCAGTAAACTATCAGCGAAAGTCTTTTGTCAATTGCATTGCGCGGAAAAAAAATCAAAATGCTTCTTACATAATTCTTGCTGATTCTTATGCAAAATGCCTCCCTAAAATCCGAATAACAAAATTTCCTTCGACAAAATTAGCACAATTGAAACTATAATTTCAATATTAGATGATATCCCCCCCCCCCCCGCCCCTAACTTGAAATACCGATTAAAAACAGCCAAAAAAAAGAAAATCTTGCAATGTAAACCAGCATTAAACTAGTAAAAAGATAATTAACCAGCTTTAAAAAATGCTTCATGATTAAATGTTGCAAAATATTCTATAGTTAAATCTATAATATAGTATAGCTGCTAAATTATCTATGGTTAGCTTTAAAATGAAAAGTAAACCTTCAGCAGGTTATTGTCCATTAAAAACTCTTTATTGCTTTCTCCAATGCAGAAATAATTGTGTGCTGACCTTCTTAAAAATCTGCGAAGGATAAACAAAAAGAAAAAGGCTAGACGTACTGTGTCTGTCACTAAAGGACGTACTACATGTGTACCAGTTGAGGTTTGTGGGACAACTCTGATTCGTTGGATGGGAGGAGAATTCCAAGGCTGCATCACAATTAGATTCCCAGCTGTGAAAATGGAAAAATTAGAATACAGAGTTCAAACTAATCCTCGATTAGCCAGCATAAATATTAATCAGTTTTAGCTAATACCACTATCTATATGAAACACACCGCCAGCTCAGTCAATTTCAGTCGAGGAATGCAGTTTCGTGCTTATTAGCACTTATAAGCCCGGCATAGGAGTGACTGAGCTGGAGGTGGAAAACCTCTTAAGGAAACCTAGGTGGTAAACAAACTGGTAGCTGATACAGAATTAGCACTGACCAGACGAGTGACCGAAACAATGGTTCGGTTCAACTCGAATGTTGAAGGCAAGGCAGGTATATTCAGTAAGTTACCGCCCTATAGCTAAGGCTGAAATACATGAAATACAACGCCAGCTCAGGCCAGCTCTGAAGTTTTCCACCTCCAGCTCAGTCACTCCTATGCCGGGCTGATGAGTGCTAATAAGCACGAAGCTGCAGTCCTTGGCTGGAATGGACTGAGCTGGCGGTGTATTTCATGTATTTCAGCCTTAGCCTTGGCTATAGGGCGGTAACTTACTGAATATACCTGCCTTGCCTTCAATATTCGAGTTAAACCGAACCATTGTTTCGGTCACTCGTCTGGTCAGTGCTAATTCTGTATTAGCTACCAGTTTGTTTCTAGGCTTCCTTAAGAGGTTTTCCTCCTCCAGCTCAGTCACTCCTATGCCGGGCTGATGAGTGCTAATAAGCACAAAACTGCAGTCCTCGGCTGGAATGGACTGAGCTGGCGGTGTATTTCATGTATTTCAGCCTTAGCCTTTGCTATAGGGTGGTAAGTTACTGAATACACTATCTATATATTAGCAATTTTGAATTCAATTTGATGAGCCTAAATGGAGAGTTATCGGGAAGAGAATGAACGGACATGGTCCAACCGACCTCTCAGAAACACTAAGTAAAATTCCGAAACGTTCCTAGAAAAGAATAGACAGCTAATGCGCCTTATTTCTGCCATTATCATAACAAGCAGAACCCTGGAAAGTTAATCTTCCAGAAATTAACCAGAAATCTTTCCGAAAGCTTCAGAAACCTGCTTTATCAAAGCTGATCTTGTTTTTGGAATAACTGGGAACCTTCAGTGAAAATTAATATGTATATAGTAATTGCTTGCATTTCGGAGACTGCATTTCGTCCTTTGTTTGGGTTTGAGGCAATCCGGTGGGGCCGTTGCTAAGCTGAAGGAGCAACAGCTAATAGCAGCTTCATCCCGTTTTAATGTATTCCCTATGTAACTAATAGAGGCATGATTGTAACTGCATAAAAGTGTACTTAAAAGTTTTCAACGATAAAAAAATAAAAGAGGAGAAGATCCCTTTTTTGAATATAAGCACCCAAATTTTTTTTTAAAAAAAAAGAAGTTTTAATTATTTGCAATGAATGATGGAGGTATATTAATTCCACACAGTTTTTGGAATAAAATAAAAAATATTTAAAAAATACTAAAAGTGGATTCCAACTTAGGACACTAAAGAAAAAATTTGATACTTTCTTCAAAATAATTACAATTAATATAAATATGTCTACGTATGACAGTCACAACATTAAGTGGCAAAACAGAAATTAAGTTTCCTTGCAATTTTCCATCTGGAGGCAGAAAAAGTTACTAGAGTCTTAAAATTTTACATTCAACCTTAAAAAAGCATTTGGTACAGCTTATTGCTGTGCTCGATAAAAAATAGTAGCTTTATTTTCAACATAACCGGTGACCCAAATGAATGTTTATATAGCTTTTAAAATGTGATATACATGTTATTTTATTAAATATGCTTTTAGAATATCAGTTTGTATAGAAATCTCATCTTAATGAGAAAGAAAGAGTAAACATAGGAAACTTACTTTTTGAAAGGGAAGAAACAAACAAGGAAACGAAAGTCAACACAGGGTGGCGACAGGAACTGTGAAAAAAAGTTCCCTGACTTTTCCCTGATTTCCCCGATTAGGTTCAAATTTCCCTGATTTACGTTACCAATGATAATGGTTTCCTTTCTTTGCTCTACTTGAAATCCATTGTATGTTTGCATAAAATGCAGTATTTTAATCGTTTTAAGTTGTGTAAAGTTGTTGAACTAAAGATATAATTTTTAAAAGATGCTGTTTTTTTAATAAAATGTTTAAAAAAAATAAATAAAGTCAATTTTTTTTGGAAAAAAACACCCTACAAAACAGTATTTTAAATTTTTCTGTATGGAAAGTTATATAAAATTAAAGAAAAAAAATCCTTTACTTCCAGTAGCCACTTAGCATAAGAATTTTTAGAAATTATTAAAATCACTCTTAAAACATTGATAGAACTAAACTGTATTTATGATAGAACTAAATAGTAATTGAAATTATTTTGAACTAAATTTTCAAACAGTATAATAATTGTTGCAAGAAAAACAAGTAATAGTGAAATAAAAGAAGTAATGTAGTTATTCTTATATAACTAATCGACATATTTATGCACAATGCAAAGCAGATGAAACCTTTTGACATCCATTCATAGGGAGCTTTTTCCTAATCACGAACATTGGTTTTAATGAATGATTACAGCATTTTAACAATAAAAATATAAAGATATTTACTTAAATGCACAAGTTAACTCTATTTTAAATGATTTCAGTATGTATCGAAAAAAAGTCTTAGGTTGCTTTTGTAAAAAACAGCTTTAAAATGCAAGGGAAAAAATAGCAATTGGTTAATTTCAAAATATATAAAAGAATACAACTTAGTTCTAAAATTAAAAAAAAATCATTTAAGCCTGAAAAAAAGAAAAACTTTCTAATCTGTGGTGACAGCAAATAGTATAACGGCAAAAAATAAAGTTTTTTTGATTCAAAGTTCAATTTTAGCAATTACATTAAAAACTCGAAGAAGTAATTACTTTTAAGCTTTTATCAGTATTAATTCAAAAAACAAAGATATCTTCTTCAAATCTTAATTACAATAAGCTTATTACTTCGAGACAATGGAATAAAGGCAAAGGAGTTAAGGCATTAATAACGGTTTCCAATTTGTCTGTAGGGTTGTTTATTTTACGTAATATTGAAAGCGTGAAAGCAAACTTCAACCTAGGTAAAATAAAAAATTTTACAGACACAGATGCAATCTTAGGAAGTTCATCCTGTGGTTAATATTAGTAAGATGCAACGCTTTGACGTTGAAGAAAAAAGATGCACAAATATGCGGCAGTGTATAATCGCACCTCATTAATTTTAACCTTTTTTTTTTTGAACAGATAATTGGCGGAAAATGCGTAGAGAATTCGAGTACTTAATTTTCCAAAGCAAAAAAAAATTTTTTTCTTCATAAAATCAATTTTCTCTGATTTTTTGTTATTTTTTCGAAATTCCCTGATATTTCCCTGATTAATAAAGTTCCCTGATCTCCCTGATCTGTCTCCACCCTGCAACAATAGGTCATTCCACGTGAACTCACCCACTTTAAAAGCGAGTTCTCACGGATTATAACAATGTTTTGCTGCTGCATTCCGACAGTCACTAAGTGGTAGAAAAAAATCAAATTTTAGTCACCTAGCTGTTGTAATGTTTTAGATATAAAGGGTCGAAACTTTAACGTTCTGCTGCGCCAGCTCATAAGAGACAGACCATAAATCTGGAACTAATAAAGTTAGAAACTTCTCAACTTGATATAATTACATTTAGTTTAACTAAAGTTTACATTTAGAGCTTTAAAATCTTATATATTACTTAGATACAAAACTACAATTTTGAGTTTGCAGGTCAATCAAGTTGATCTTTGACCTTGAATATATCCAAAAGCTATTACTAATTTAAAAATCAGAAAAAGAAAAAAAAATCTTCACACTGTTATTTCCTTTTTTTTGGGGGGGGGGCACGTTCCTTCTTGGGGCAACAATGGGATCATACATAACTTAAACTTAAATGCCTCTCTGAGTGGCCAAAACTCAAACGACATCAATTAAAAGCAAATATGTGTGTCCAAATGTGTCATAACCATACTGATAGTGCACCATTAGAAATATGAAAATATCATTTTATCTGATATACCATGATACATATATATATATATAGATATAAACATACAGTGTGTTTCTGAACTCTTGGGTAAAACTTTAAGCGATGATAGTACTCATCAGGACATGTTTGTCCTGATGTCAAAACTAAGGGTCCTAAAACGTTTTCCGAAGAAGATAGGCGCCATTAACTTTAGGGTCCAAAACTTCAAATGATCATAAAAAACGGAAAAATTGGTCAATTTGTTTGCGGATTTGGCAAAAATTATTCTTTTCATCAGTATTTTCTTGAAAATAAATTTTGAAGATAAAGTTTAAAAAATGCCGATAGAGGGCGCTTTAGACTTTGGCGTAACGAACAACTGTTTTTTTCCGATATTTTTGAGTCTCATTAGATTTTTACTTCCTTTTACAAAAAATTAAGTATTGTATTCGTGAAAAAATTTTCACTCAAAAATGGCCATTAATTTCCATTTTGCTCACCCCCAAATGAATGTTGAGTTTTTTTTTCCACTCGACCACACGTACATATAAACCTAAGAACGTATAAACGCCCGAAATATCCATTTTGACGTTTGCCGAGTTAATTACAACGAGTTTTCTCGTGACGTCTGTATGTACGTATATATGAGTATATGTGCGTATGTATGTCGCATACCTCAAGAACGGTATGTCCTAGAAAGTTGAAATTTGACGCAGACTCCTAGTGGAGTCTGGTTGTGCACCTACCCTTTTGGTTGTATTCGGGTGTCTCCAAAAGGGTCTGCCTTTTTTTGGTGGGGTTATAAATTGTCGGACACTTGGCGACCAAAAGTCTGGCGATATATCGCCAAGTTTTGTCACCAAGTTAAAGACAAATTTGGCTTTTTTTTTTAAATTTGGTTTCAAATTGGCCACTGTTGGTGATATTTATAGAGTAAACTATTCAATCACATTAAAATTGCCAATAATAGGGAAATGACATTGAATTGGAGTAAAAGGAAGTCATGTGATGCACACATCAGCTACCCCCCCCGTTTTCTAATGCTTCGACTAAATCTTTAATTTTTGGCTCAAAATCAGAACCATTGGACGTGATTAAGTTGCGCAAACTGAACCGCGTTCAGAAGTTGATATACACTGTCACAAAAAAAAAAAAAAACCCAGAAGGAAACAAGCGATCTTCACGAAACTTAAAATGGACCATACCCTGACCTATAGCAAGTTATGGAAATTATTACAAACTTATTTCAAAATATTGTGTTAAGAAGTGTTTACACAGTAAAGGATACAAAGCCGTAAGTTGTAAAGCCTCCTATAACATTTATACAAGACAAAACACGGCGTGTTATGGAGTGAAATAGGTTACTATGACCACTGAGTCTAAATCGGGATTCATCGTTGAAGGTATCATGCCTCCTGTTTGTCACAATCCAGCTAATCAAGTGCAGTGAATATCCAATCCATCGCAATGGACGCCGGTTCGAGATACAAGCGTCTTTCACTCTACTCAGGATTGGTTTTCTTGATACAATCAGTTTCTTGGTAAGTGTTAAGCGGCATGAACTAAAGTTAGTGACCTTGTTGATAAGGTAGTGGCCGTTCTTATGATGTTCGATCTTCGCACTTATTTCTATTTCTAGAATGCCTTAACTGACCGCAATGAAGTGATTCAATTATTTTTACCTAAACTAAGCTACTACCATATCGCTCCGACTGAAGTGGCGGCAGATACGCGCGCACAACCAACCTGCTTCCGAGACCTATTGCACCTTTACGTTCCTTTAAAAATTTCACAATTGTTCGCAAACCTCTAATACTAGTCACAATAGCATCCTTCGTTTAAAGTATTTTGACACAAGCTTTCACACTTTCTATCGTACATATCTGCGCATCTTGTATGCGCATAGCGCGTTTACCCTTTTGCCACTGGCGACGAAATTTAAATCATCTCTTACCAAACTACATTCCTGCCGAGTTTGATGGTTGCAGCTCAATTTATTCTTGATGCATACATTTTTTTTGTGACAAAGTGTATTTCAACCTTTGAAGACAGTTTAGTTTTCGCTACTTAATCACTCCCAACAACGCAAATTTAAGTTCAAAATTTAAGTTTAAGTCCAAGAATTAGAAAAGAATAAGATTCAAAAAGATTCAAAGATCGCGGTAAAATAGTTGCACGTTACTCCAAAGTCTAAAGCACACCCTATCGGCATTTTTAAAACTACATCTTCAAAATTTATTTTCCAAGAAAATACTGATAAAAAGAATAATTTTAGTAGAAACTGCAAAAGAATCGACCAATTTTTCCATCTTTTATGATCCTTTGAAATTTTGGACCCTAAACTTTAATCGCGCTTATCTCCTTCGGAAGACGTTTGGGGCCCTTATTTTTGCCATTATATTGATTGTCCAAATTTGTACTATGCCTCTTTAAAGTTTTCCCCAAGAGTTCAGAAACACCCTGTATAATATATATATATATATATATATATATATATATATATATATATAAGATCCATCAAGTCAAACTTAACTTAAAAGTTGTGTACTTCTTTACAGTGTTCACTTACAGTTTACAGTAAAGTTCTTTACAGTGATTTGCTAGGTTGCTTTCTGCTTCTGTAATCTTATCTCTCCTTCTAGTTTCTGCACTTTGGTCAAAACTGGTCTCCAGCAATTAAGCACGCAATGTTTTGGAAGTTAAAAGGATTACAACAGACCACCTTAAAAAGTTTTGGCATTATGTACATTCAAAAATGTAAAATATTACTGTAAATAAAAACGAGGAAACAAAGGAATATCCATCAGGACTTTAAAAAATAACTGCAATGCAATCACACGTTTAGATGAAGAAAATTCTAAAAGCTTTAAATTACTTGTAGCATTCGATTAAGGTTAAAAGTGAAGTCTGTTACTACATGTCGGTTAGTTAAATCCACTTTTCGAAAAAGTTGCCTGTCAACTACTTGACTGATGTTTTCACTGTCTCCACACGAGGCAACTTAATTGAATCAACTTTGCTTCTTTCCCACAACGCTGTTAAAACTGAACCAAGTTGACTCGAGTGTAGAGAGAACGCCTGGCAATGCCCCAACGAGTTAAATCAGCTAAAAAGTCGATTTGACTGATCGGAATGATAATGGTAGTAGCAATATGTGTCTGATTTGGCATGAAGAGTTTGCTGTCACGTGAACGATGGCAGGTGATTCCTTCACTTTTCTACCTGTTACACATACTGCTAACCGCCCGTTCTGAAGTTGATTCAACTAAGTTTCATCGTGCGAAGTGGGCCTGATTCGTGTTGGGGAGGATGTTATTTGTAAGTCAATCTGTACTCTATATTTAAAAAGGAGCCAAGATAAGTTTGCCATTTTTTATACATTTTTAATTTATCGTCTGCCAAATTGCTTTCATTATAATTTTTGAATTTATTGTCAAACATCCATTGCATGTGTCACATCTGGCAACATTGAATAGTACTCGACAGATAAAATGAAGAAGTGAACTAAAGTAATCCGCCATGTTCAAACTCACGTGTGTTTACGTGTTGCGTACATTTTAATCTTGTTCCATGTTTATTGTTCCTGTTAACGTTTCTAATTTTGAAGAACCTTTCAGAAATAAATACAATGTTGCAAATAAGTTTCATCTTTCTTCCTGCAACTACGATAGCATGAATCATTGAACAGCTAGTTGCCCAAACATGAAACTTGGTGCAAATAAAGAACATAACAGTGCGTACAATGTAATATATGTATTTCAGATTTTTTAAAAAATAGCTATTTGAAATGGTCTTTCAAGGCGAAAGATCGTTTGGAATGACCTTCAAAGTTTAAAATTAGACCTTTGTATCGGGTAATATATCATCTTAAAGCTTTTTTCAAGATCTTTAAAATGGTATCAAGGTTTTGCATGCAGTGCAATTATAAAAAAAAGTTACATTCGTTCAAAAGGTACTCCCTCTACTACAATAACGATTTTTTGTAATAACCCCCAATCGAAGAAAATTTGTCTTAAGAATCTAAAAACTTGGAATTTTACCTTCTAATACTAAACTATATCTCTGCATAAAATTTTAGAAAAAAATCGAAAGGATTAGTTTGAAAATCTTACTTTTTGATCGACTTGATATGGAGTTCCTTTAGTGGGAGAATAACGACCAAGAGTGAGGAAGTCGTCCTCAAATCCAATGGTCTCTTGCATCACAACACAGTTTGGACAAATTTCTTTCTCCTTGTGTGACACTATCTAGTCGTGCGCAGATCAGGAGATGGTCAAGTTCATAGTGCTGGAATTATTGCTGTTCAGAACACCTACAGATATTTTAATTAAAGCATTGTTTAGCTATGACTGTGATCAAAAATTTACTTTCTATTGAAGGTTCACTGTCATCTGAGCATGAAATTTGTTAAGAGAAATCATTTATCGCGTTGTAATTACCTTGGAACATAGGAAGAAATTTTATGTGATGCAGAAAAATCAAAATTTACTATGGATAATTAATTTTAATTAGTGCCAGCATTTTTTCACCCTCACATTAGAGGATGTAAGCTAAAATATTGATTAATCTGGGAACAAATAGATAATTAATGATTAAGAAGTATGTAACCACCTTCAAGCCAGGGTTAAGGCAGGACTTCATGCAATTGACCGACAGTTCGGTTATCAAATTCAGAGACTGCAGTTTTTTCTCGGGTAAACGTGGTTTTGGTCTTTTGCATGTAGTTTTGCTTTAGTTCTGGTTTAAGGGTGGTAACTTACTGCATAATACCCAAACTTTGCCTTCAATTTACGAGTTGAGCCGCACTATGTCTGCGGACTTTCACTGGTGAAATAATTTTACTGCAGCTACCAGTTTCATGGCATTCTCGGCTGCAATGAGATTACATCCGCCTCCAGCTCGGTTATTTCCTGTTCCAGACTGATTAATCCATAACAAGATGCAGTCCTTGTATTAGATAACCGTGCTTTCGGTATATATCATATATTTAACGGTTAATTACTTTATTTGATTAAAGAATACTGCATTGTAATCGGGTCTAAAGTTGCATACCAACTTTTAAAACAATCCGATCACAGTAAGTGCGTGAAAATGGAGTTGCTAGACTTAATTTTTATTTATTTATATAGCTTGATATTGTAACGGATCCGGTGCGACTTCCAACTTTCTTGAAAGGACGGCACAGTTCTTGATTAAGAATACAGGAAATTTATTTACACTATGCACAGGGAAGATCGTCAACAACTGCTAAATTAATCATCAGCAATTAAGCAAATATCACACCACACCGTAAACTCAACGGTTACACACGTATTTACTTCCAAATACGAAAAACACAGTGAAATGCCTCGCAATAAACAGAGCAAATACGCTCTCAGTTCGAATTCTCAATCGAAACTAACTTTTTATCACGCGGGACGCTTTTATAAACATCGAAAAGCTTCCACAACATTCGAAATTCTTCTCGAAATTTGTAGACCGTTATCTGATTTCATTCACAAATTTTATCAATGAAAAAAATAGGGGAATCGTATACTTCAGCCGAATGTACAGGGGCTGTATATTCATTACGGGAAACTATTTACAGGTTACGTTACTACAATAATTACTATTTACAGAATTTGTAACAATATATAGAGAGAATTCGATCTAATAACATGAATCGAAAAAAATGAAAGAAAAACATGCTTCATAAAACTCTCAATGAAATAAAACGTTGCTCACTTATCTGGAATACAAAATCTGAAATCAAGAGGGCATCCAGCACAATTGTAGCCTCTCTCTGGGGAAAGAAGGCCAAAAATTTAAAAAATGGACAGAAAGGGACCTTTAACTTACAATTTTACGGTTAAAAATATAAACACCGTGGTGGTTTTCGTTTCTCTGAACAGTCACAATTCTTGAGACCAGGGGGCGGACTGGCCAGGTCGACTAGTCGGGGATTCCCGACTGGGCCAACTGCTTAGGGGACCATCTTAAAACAGTTGACCCTTTTTAGTGAAACAAATTTTTTTTAAATACCTTAATTTCTTGCCCCTCCAAATCAAGTCGAAATTGTGCATGAAGTAAAAAAAGAGAAGTTCTATTGAACTGAGATTGATGCTATGCATCAGTGGTGCCCAACCTTTTGTATTTTTACCTCGGTCAAAACCTCATATTAAGAGGGATATCGCGGGTCAGAATAAATGTAATTTTTTTCCTAAATAGAGTTGGAAACCAAAGAAAATAAACCACAATTATAGACTAAAACTTGCTTTCATTATTACTGCATGCTTATTTTATTGATACGAACTTTGGATCTGTTTTTTAGAAACCAATACCTATATGACTACTTGGCTTCAAATTTTGCATCTATAAGTCCTAAGATCGAATAAAGATGATTAGTGCGTTTGAAATTTTTCAGAATATTTTTTACGTTTCATAACATTGAATACAACGGGTCACATAGATCAGCTTCGCGGGCCCCATGTGGTCCGCAGGCTGTAGGTCGGACACCACTGCGGTACATAATATTTCAGTCGTAGACCAGCTATATTTATGCATCCATTTCATGGTGAAATGATTTTAAGGCTAAAATAACTTTTGAGAGAAATCAAAAACTGCAGCCATCTCTGCAGCCACGAAAATTGTTGACTGCCCATTTAGAATTGGGGCAACAAATATAAGAGGACAATATCCTGAATTACGGGCCAACTGGAAAAAGACAACTCTAATACTACCTATGTACTCAGATGGTTGTGACAGATTCAACTAAATGCTGTAAGTTGGCAAGAGATTTCATTGGTATATTGTAAATTATCGCTACGAGTACTTTCATCTCAGAATCGCATACGGGAAGCAAGTCTGGACTACGATAAACTGAATCTGAAACAGGACAAAATTTCAACTCAAAAAGGACAGCTCTTAAGTCTACTTCCCCAAAACCTTTTTGAAGCCTCGAAGGATAAATTTCCTAGGAAAATCCCAGAATCCTCCCCTTTACGTCATCAAACATAGCGTAAAAAACGTTTTTAGGTCTTCAGTTTTAAAAAAATTCCTAGGGGGATTACAAGTACTTAACTTAAGACTGAATACTTTAACGTACATACAGTCATAATGAGCACTATACAGCCAAAAATTGCATTTTCAAATTTTCAATGACAAAAAAGCTCTGGGAACATCCTGACACTTCTACGTCCTCGAAGATGGCTTAAATAAGACTGTCAATCTTAAAGAGCATCCTTGAAGCCTTTAATACACTAAAAGATTTGAACTTTACTTAAAATTGAAAAAGGTTTTATGTTTAAAGATTCGAGGAGGACGAGCTTCGCACCCCTTATGTCTCCTATCGTTTCCAAATGAAGCCTAAAAACGTGGTTTTAGAAAGTTCAATTCGAAAAACTTCGGAAGAGAGTCTCCTGACTCCAATTTTGGTAACGTCAAGGCTTTCTTCTAAAGTCAACTACGTTAGTCTATAATTGAGCGCTTTGATTTAAGAACCAGGTAAGTCCTTTTTTTTTTAAATTTATTTTTATATATAGAAGTTCCGATTGGTGCAACAATGGAACACAAACGTAAGATTAGACTCCTCCTTTGTTGTAAATAATGAAGGAAAGGAAATAGAGTTTTTATTGGACACTGGTGTTATTTTTTGGTCTTACCAACAGTGAGTAAGTCTGGACTTGCATGGTTCTTGCATCAAGGCCCTCAATTGTGTTTTTTACTTCCTTTTACAAAAAGAAAGTATTGTATTCGCAAAAAAATTTTCACTTAAAAATCGACCTTAATTTCCATTTTGCTCACCCCCGAATGAATGTTGAGTTTTTTTTCAACCTGACCACACGTGCATATATATCTAAGAACGTATAGACGCCCGAAATATCCATTTTGACAATTCCCGAGTTAATTACAACATATTTTTTCGTGACGTCTGTATGTACGTATGTGCGTATGTGTGTACGTGTGTATGTATGTCACATAACTCAAGAACGGTATGTCCAAGAAAGTTGAAATTTGGTATGTAGACTCCTAATGGGGTCTAGTTGTGCACCTCCCTTTCGTTGCAGTCGGGTGTTTCTAAAGGGGTCTTTTGCACCTCTTAAGGGGGAGGGAATCATTGTTAATTCGATGCAAACTCAAGTGGTGTTACAATTTGGCTGACACTTGGCGATACATCGCCAGTCTTTTGGTCGCCAAGTTTTGTCTCCAACTTGATGACAAATTTGGCGATTTCTTTTTTTAAAATTTGGTTTCAATTTGGCCACTGTTGGTGATATTTAGAGAGTAAAGTATTGAATCACATTAAAATTGCCAGTAACGGGGAAATGACATTAAACTGGAGTAAAAGGAAGTCATGTGATGCACACATCAGCTCAATTGGAGTAAAAAAAAGTCATGTGATGCACACATCAGCTCGTTTACTTTTTGGTATCCTAGATGCATACAAATTCCAAGTGTTTTCGATAGTAGTTATTTTTATAATATTGAAAAATCTTTTTGATGTTTATTTTTTTAATTTCCAGGGGAGTTTAGCTGATTCCTACCTTTCTTCGTGTTTTCATATGATGTCAGTATAGAAGTCTAAAGATGTGTCTTTTAAGACTTGTAATCATTAGTATACTTCTTTCAAGGCACATAAAACATTTGCCAGTGTTAGCTTTATTTTACGTTTCACAATTTTCTTTCTTTAGAACTTTAAAACTTGATTTAGAAACTTGAAAAAAATATGAACTAGCAGTAGTTTAATGTCTTTGCTCGACCTCGAAAGAATCGAGATTCGGCACTGTTTAATTTAACTTTTTAATTCACAGAGGTGGGCCAAAATACTACTTTGCCGACTGGGTCAAAGGCATGCAGTCCGCCCTTGCTTGGGACAATAATGTACACAGTCCAGAAAAACAAATACTTTCATTCACGCACTTACAATTCGCGAACGCATACATATTATTTACATCATGAATTAATTCATGTATTAATACATCATTTAGGGGAAAGAAGTAGCAACCGCAAAATTAAAGGAAACTATCATTAAAAGAATGATTCTTAGTATTAAAGAGATGCAAAACAATAATAGATAACAGTTAATATGGACATGACGTCATGCAACAGTTGTAGACCATTAGTAAATTGGAAAGGAACAGAAAACAAATCTAAAAAGGAATGTAAGTGAACATAAAATTTGCAGTAGGAAATCTGTTAAGATGCGTTACGAAGATAAGTTAATGAGACCATTAACAACACAATGAAATAAATTATGATAGTAGCACTTTTTATCAGGAGGGGAGAGCGGAGTGCTCTGAATATAACTGTGAAGGGAATTTTACAATCAATCCAAGCTGCCCGGTGTTCTTTACGCCCTGCCCAGATAGTCACAGACACGTCTTGTGTCAGTGAGCTTGATTTAGTGCGTTTTATTTTTATTACGTGTTCAAAGTAAATTTTTGAGTTGGTGTTCAGCATTTTGTTACTCTGCCACTACCAATTGAAGATATGTGAACATCATTTTATGTTAATTCTTTGTTAAATAGCTATATATGTATGTATCAGCGTAAAAGTTTGGATACTTCAAGCATGCTAAAGCCGTTACGAAACCAAAACAAAAACCCACAGAGCATTTTGCCAAAAAAAAATTTTTGCCACAAGTGCGGATACAAAGAACGGGCTCTGGAGAAATGTGTACCCTGCTCCGTCTTCTACGTTTGTGAACATTGACGCAACGTGAAGAGGATGATTTAAATTTCCAACTGCCTCAACTTGTATATTTGGGCACCTGAGTAACATTTTATTTCATTGTATGATTGTAGTACAGTAGAGTATTGCTAATTATGTAATTAACTAGCCACCTGTAGCGACCAGCTGGTTCCCTTTTTTCGCCTTTTTATGCAAACAGCCGAATACGGTGTATGTTTGGCTTACTTGTCATTCACCTGCATGACGACTTCGGCGGCTGCTTGAATACATTTGGCGACTATTTAAATGATATTGGCAGCTGCATTAATTAATCCCTATCCATCTACATAAGTATTAATTTGAATAAAAAAATCTACATCTTAAGTTGCGTTTTGGGTCATTTTTCTTTCCTATGCACTGCTACCATTTGGTGACATGAATTGAAGTTGTAATCTTTATAGTAAATGAACGTTCAGTTGGTATATAGCCTTCTCTTTTTAGAAGATTGGATATGAATCTTATTTTAGGACATTTTTGTTGGAAATGCCAATCACTGGTGACCTACCAATTACTGGGGGTGTTGACCCATGTTTAACCCAAATCTGCAAAAAGTAGAACATCGAAATATTTAAGAAAGGGGTGAGGTAGGGTTTTCAGTGTCTAAAAAAGGCACTTTTTTTAGAATTAAAAAAAAAAAAAACCGGTTCGATTAAATTTATTGAAACCTTTTGTGCATGATTATAAGATTGAGAAAATTCTGTAAATTTTTGATCGAAAGATATCCCTAGACAAGCTGGAGTCGGAACTTTTCCCGGAACATCTTTGGAAAAAAAGGATTTGCCGCTGTATCTCAGCTGACATTAATCTGAAATCAAATATTATTTCAGTTCAGTCAAAGTATTAATTAATCCTCCCCCCCCCCCCTACGTTCTCAGATCTCTTTTTGTTGGATTTTAAAATTTTTGGCGGCCATTTGAAGTTAAAAGTGCTATTTTTTAAGAAAAATTCTGCTATTTTGTTGGTAAAAAACTCATTAAAAAAAAAACTCAGCGTATGGGGAGGTTTTTATACGCAGAATGTGTGTACAAAACTGTAAATGGATCGATCATTTGGTTTTAAAATGGGAGTGAACACAGACTTTGAAAAAGTGGTTTTGAGAAAAACGCTTTTAAAGTTTCAGAAGTTAAAAAGCATCAATTGCAGCTCCAGAGTACAGTCCCTGTTGCAGCTTCGATATCCTTAGCCTCTTCTTTTTTAATTATTTATTTATAGTGTATTTAACTACTCATAAGCAAGAAGCACTGACATTCTGAGCGTCTGCAGCTGTCCGAACTGCTGATGCATTCTTCGGCAGCTGTCGAAGCTATAGTTTGAAGGACCGGAGACTGATTATTTGATAACTTTAAGAATTTTGCTCGAAAGGACTTTAAATTTTGGGAATATATTTTTGAAATGTTTAACTACATGGAGAAACAGAAACGAAAATTTCACTTTTTTGAAACTGCAAATCCCTACTCTTCCCCTTAAAGGACTTTAAATTCATACTTGCTCCAGAGAAGCCTTGATTCAAAATTTTCATTATGATTACTATTAATATTGCTGTTGTAAAGCAACGAATTTTTGTAACAACGGTTTTTATTATCATTTAATGGGGGAAATTTCATGGGGCAATTCCACGAAAATGTCAAATTGAGTATCAAAATTTCACTATTAACAAAACAATAAGTACTGTATATCACTTAAAAGCTTGAAATATATAGTTTTGAAATGTACTAAGTTATATTTTAATTTATAATTTTTCACATTGAAAGTAACCCGTAACAGATGCCTATGTCTTTTCCGAATTTGTTTGGGGAAAATTTTGCATGTAGTAATTAAATTTTTTCATAAAACGAATTCTAACTAATAGGTAAAAAGTAAATGTATTTTTGTTATCCTCATAATACAGTTTTGTACTGGAAGCTTACATCAAAAAATCTTTATAGTGTTTCATTCAAAAACAACCTTAAAATCAGTTTATAAAAAGTCTGTCAGTTACCATAAAAAGTTAACTTTTTCCACTCAGCATGAAACTTATTGGTGAAAATTTTCCAAAATTCATATTCTCTGCTACATCAGAAGTATTTAAATGCTGGGAGGGTAGAATTGGAAGTTTACATCTAGGACACCGAAAATTCCTCGGTAACTGACACACGTGATACGGTAACTGACTGACATTCTGTTTAACTTTAAAAAAGGCTGCAATTTATTAAACTTAATACTCCTGAAAACAGATTAATTTTATTTTTAGCCTTTTAATTGATACCAAACAACCCAACTCTTTAAATTTTTTATGAAAGGTAACATTTTATTGATTTTATTCATTCTTTTAAAATTTAGTAATGCTTGGACCTAAATTTCGAAAATAATTGTCTAATATTCGAAAAATACATCAATTCAAAACAGAAGAGGAAAGCATTTTATAGTCAATATAGTCAAACGACAGATTCACAATGTCGTAACTTTTACAGGGTGAGGCGGGGGGTTAGAATATGGGAAATGACTGCTAGTAAAGAACATTTCTATGGAGTTTTTTGTTATCTACAATCTTTTATAGAAAGAGTGATAGATGGTAATAGGGGAAAGGCTAAGGTGAAGTTCTTGAAAAAAGGACTTGTTCAATCATATGAGTGGCGAAGATGATGTAGAGGAAATAGAAACAGTTTACTTTTTATAGCTCAGTAAATTTTACAAGGATGTGATCTGTTTTTAAATACGGAAGAAAAAGAAAAGATTTTCAATTCCTCTAGCAATTAAAAAAGATAGAGGAAAAGAGGTTATCGAAAGAAAAAAAAACTTATTTTAATTGCTTTTCTTTTGCATAGAGATTTATTTACAACCTAGTGGTACCCGCACGGCTTTGCCCGTAGTTGAAGACTACGCAAAAGAAAAATAACGTTTTAAACACTGCACAAGGCAGAAAAAGAATATCAGCAACTCAATCTTGTCTGTACTATTAAAAATATTTGTGGGGAAAAATTTTCTTTGCAAATGCAAACTTCGAAAAATAAATAAATAAAACATTTTTTAAATATGATCTGCTGTTTGCAAGAACTCGAACTCTTAATTCTGCGGAACTTCACATAATCTCTGGAAATAACTATTAACTCTTTCGTTGACTCATTTACTTTCTCTCATATATTTTCAAACTTACTTATTAATTAGTTTATTGTTTCACTAGTGACACCCGTACGGCTTTGCCTGTAGTAGAAAATTAAAAGATCATTTGGTTCGGCTGTATATTTACAAATAATGGATGACTAATTTCTCGCCAATTGGCTATGTTCATTCCCTCTCCTATTCCACGTCAAGATAATTTCGTAATTTACTCGTCCATCTTATGATAATTTTGAAAAGTTCTTAATAGTGAAAAGAAAAAAAAATCGAACTTTCGAAAAATCGCTTCGAGGTGCACACCCACATGCTACAAACTAACTTTATGCCAAATTTTATGATAAACGGCCGAACTGTCTAGGCGCTACGCGGGTCACAAACATTCTACAGACATCTAGACAGAGAGACTTTCCGCTTTATTATTAGAAAAGATCAAGATTTTAAAGCTGCTAGACATTCGGTCATATACATTTATAGATGCCATAAAAATACTACCGAAGGAAGTGCTGCAGAGTTGCAAGCGCCTACAGTTTTTTTCAATTCATATAGGGGAGACCGGGGCAAGATGACGAATACCTAAATTTTTCCGTTTTCCAGAAGGTAGCAGCATCAACTGGATACCACTGGCTCTCCTATTTGCTGTTCGCTCAGAAATAGTATAGAGACGTTGAAATCGCCATACTTGTGTTAATTATGAAGCTTTGATTGTTTATATTTGTCACGATATAACTTTTGTGCATATGTAAATAAGCTCTGCTATAGATACAGATAAGATTTCTCGTGTTTCTTTAGTATTTATGAGTAACTTAGTTCAAATACTACCTATTACCATGAATAAATGTCAATTAATCGCCATCCTTTATGGAAATAGAGACGAATCCGTTCAAACAGGCAGTCCGGGGCACGATGACGGGCCGAAACGCGGGGCAAGATGACGAGCTCGTTGGTGATGAAACTGAGAATAATAGTGCTAATACTCAGTCCTTGATAGTAGAAAACCAACATATAAACCCTCCAGACGAAGCAGAACTTGCAACAATTGCTGTTTCCGATGCATCAAAGAAGCCTGTTAGTGTTTCTGATTTCAATGCATTGCCTAAAGCAACACAATGAGAGAAAAAAAAAGCAGAAAACTGAGCTCAAACATTCTTACAAGCACACCCATCAGAGAGATGTCAGAACAAGGAGCAAAACGGAAGGAAAAATAGATTACTTAAGGGGGGGGAAAAAAAAAAAAAAAAAAAAAAACAAGGGAAATAATCCCGTGAAGCTAAAAAGGGAGTAAAAACAACTCGAACTAAGTTCCTGTAGGTCCAAGTCGATACAATTTGTGCCAAGCAATCCAGTTGCTTCAACTTCAAAAGATGGTGTTATAATATGCCCTGCTTGTCCAGAGGAATATTATGACCATCCAACAGATGAATGGATCCAGTGCTGTAAAAGCTAAGAGTGGTGGCATGAGGAATGTTCCTATTATGAAAATGGTAGATTTATTCGAGTCCATTGTTTGCTGCACATTTTAATACTTTAACATTACGCTGCAATGTATTACGCTTAATTTGATACTGTGTAAGATGTAAAAACATAGTTATCATTTGTTAAACTAGATAACATATTCAAATCATAAACTATGTCCAACCTTTTTCAATGTTGTCATCTTGCCCCAACGTCAAAGTCATCTTGCCCCAGTACTGGGGCAAGATGACGATTTGTTAAGGTTATGAAAAACTAAAAATATCCCTCATTATTTTTACCTTAAAAACTAAATGGTAATATATTTAATGCTACAAAGGACTACTGTAACAGCTCATGTAAAATTAATTTTACTATCCTTAAAAATAAATTAATAAACAATGAAAATTGTTAACATAGTCATCTTGCCCCGGTCTCCCCTACTACAACTAGGGTGCACTGAGGGTGTAAATTACTTGAACAAAGTACTAGGCTGCACAAAATTGTTATTTTGATGTCAAAATCAATCTATATATACATCTCTTATCGCCCTTCCTCTTAAACGTCATAATTAGCATATTAAAACCATATTTTGTAGTAATTTTCTATATGGTCTATTATTTTGGGGGTAGGAGGTTCGCTGGTCTAGCCCAAATGGCAAAGAAAGCTCTGCTTTTGTTACCTTATTTGTAACAAAAGCAGAGCCCCTTTGTGGCTCTTATTTGTATGTGTACCCTTATTTGTATGTTTTGCTGCGTAGTTCTGAATTGTTTATAATAGGATATATAGGAAATTCAGAAATGTCAGTCAGCTAACAAATTTTTTCTTATTACTAAAATTTTGTTATTTTAGTAATATTTTTGAAATCAAATGCCATATGCCGGAAGGTTATTCATTTTTCCTTGATCCCAATTTAAATTTACGAATAATTAATTCCTTTTGCTTTCAGAGGGGAATCTTCCTTTGAATCTATATTATGTTTACCACAGGTTGCATTCATGTCAGTCAGTTACCATGCTTTTAATTTTTTTTAAATCTAAAATGCATTTTAAAAATTCAATTATACCGTCAAATTCAGCTTGAAGAAATCAATAAACTAGGCGAAAGTTATTTTGAATTGCATGTTTGTAATATCAGTCAGTTCCCAACATGCCAGTAAATTGCCAACTTGTCGTAAATACTGCAAATATTTATTTTAGCCATACAGTGGTCACCGATTATATGAATCACATTTGTTCTAAACAGTTTTGATTCCATAAAGCGGCTAATTCAATAAAGCGGCGAGTTTATTAAAGCTCTATTGTGTTCTGTTTTTGGCAATTTGATTCATTAAACGGTTGATTCAATTAACAACTGATTCAATTAACCGGAGTTCGCTGCATCAAAACTAACAAATGTAATTTCATTCCGTACCTTTTATGTAAACTTATTTGTTTTGCTGCATATTTTTGAACATTTGCATTGGTATATTTAGAAAATTTCAGAAATGTCAGTACCGGGATGTAAGTCAGTTACCAAGCGGTTCTAATTACTGTAATTCTTTATTGAAGCATTTTTTTTTCAACTCAAATGCCATAGGCCGAAAGTTAATTCATTGTTCTTTGATCCTGATTTGAATTTAATAAAAAATCTTTTTACTTTCAGAAAAATCTTCTATTGAATCAGTATTACTTTTCACATAGGTTGCATTTATGTCATTCAGTTACCACGCTTTTAGCAATTTTTCAAAAATCACCCAATATGTATTTTGAAAATTCAATTACACCATGAAATTCATCTTAAAAAGCATAATAAGCGAGAAGAAAATGTCCTTTTAAACATTAATTATTTGTGGTTTATTTTTCAAAATACTTATCGTTTTGCTCTGTGAATGTCAGTCATTTACCCGTGGAATTGCCCCATGAAATTTACTGATCTCCAAAACAACTTTTTTAAACTAAGTTTTTTAGAAACAAATTATAGCCTACATTACTAATAGCCTATGATAATACAGCTATCTATGGTGAAAAAATGGTTAAAATCGGTCCTGTAGTTTTGAAGATTGCCCCGGACATACATACAGAAGTAGCCATTTATGCATAAAGATTACAAGTTAAACATTAATGAATAATATTGCAGACATACGTCAAAAATATTCATGGTAAAAAATTTTCCTTTCGAATTAGATGTTATAAAGTACCCCTTGCCCTCTGACTAAGTACACTACCATAGATACTTTGTCACACTTGAAGTGCATAGGGCAAAACAAATTAATCCATACTTCGACATTTACTAGAAAGTGGATTATTTTACTAAACTTGTACAAAGCTGTGTATCATTTATTTACATATTTACTTTGGATCAAACACAAACTAAAAACTACAACAACCGTAAGTGAAAATTGTGACTAAGTACTCAGCACTCTCCTAATTGTAAAAATTTTTTTCTTAAATATTTATATTTAATTATTATAATATATTAAAATATTTAAATATATATTAAATATATAAATTATAAAATTAAAAAATTATTTAAAATATATATATATATAATTATATATATAATAATTATATATATATATATATATATATATATATATATATATATATATATATATATATATATATATATATATATATATATAATATTTTAAATATTATATATACAATTTAAAAAATATTTTTTAATTTTATTTTTATAGTAAAAATATTTTTTTTATATATATTTTTTAAAATATTGTGCGTGCAAACGTGTATGGGTACACATTAATAAAGGGGATTGGATAATTGAACTATTTTTTAAAAAGTTTGTATTTTGTTCTGGCAATACTATCTTTGCATATTGGTTGAGGAAACCTAGGTTGAATTACTTAATTTTAGGGATAGAGGAAGGAGTACATAGAAGTACAGCTTGACCATGAAAAGAAGAAGGACAACTTTGAAGCAAAAACATTATCTGTAATAGATTGTTATTATTTTGGAACAGATAGGATTAGCAAGACCATGTCTTTTACTATTTGGTGCTTTCTGGCAGATTCCACCTGTTAAAAATGACGTTTCACTTCAAGGTCATCAACCTTCTTTTCGTGGTCAAGCTTAACCAGAAGTAAGTTTCGAACTCCTGGGTAAATAAATGTGTATGGAAGTACTCCTGAACTAGTTTTATATGAAATAAAGTTTTTACTTTATATCCTGAAATTTCTATTTTCCTATAACTCTACATGATTTCTATCCGTTTGTATTTTAAAAATGAATTATATAAAAGTTTAAGAAGATTAAAATATTTTAGTAGTTTTATTTTCTTCTAATCTAATTACTTTTGTATTTAAAAATATATAAGTATTTATTTGAATGTTTGTTTAAATCAGGTTTTTCTTTTGCAAACTATTTTAATATGCTAAAGTTAAACCAGTAGCTTTTTCTTTTAAGTTTATGAAAGTTTTAGCAAATTGAAAACAAACTCTTTGTTTCAAGAAATTGAATTCCTGTGCAGTGATATTTTTACAATAAAAAATAAATAAACACACACCAAACAGCATAAAAAGTCATATGTATGTAGACTTACGGTCTGTTGCTTGAGTTTCTTGTATCATTCACTGCTAATCAAACCTGTGCTTCGGATTATGCCATTAAAAAAAAGATTTATCATTACTTAACACAGAAAAAACATACAAGACTGAATTTATATTACATGAATATTGAAATACAATAGTCTCAAATATTTGGAACAATAAGCAGGGATAGTGGGTTCAATCAAAAATGTCACTCGTTTTTTGAAATTTTTCAAATAAGAAACTTGATATGTACAGTAAAAGCTTAAGTTGTAAAAAAATAACGGAAATGCCAAATTTCTAATACGTAAATCTCAAAATAATAGAGAGCGTAAAAACTCGAATTCATATTAAATTTTAAGAGTAATAAATCCATGAGAAATCACAAGGGAAAGTTTTGCACTGTTACTGGGAAAAAAATTACACAATTCATAAAAATAGCAATCTCAAAGTGCATAATACCTGCAAGTGCATTCTCTTGTTTATAGAATGAAACAAAGCTTCTATTTTAATTGATTAATACTTTTTCATTTATTTCAAAATGGTCATTTTCAACTCTCATGCTATCTTTTAAACAATAAGTTTTTAAAAAGGCAAGAGACAGGTATTTTGAAAGCTTTAAAAGAATCCTCACCTTTACAAATTTAAACAAAGCTCATCAACTTGAAATAAATCAGTTGCAAAAAGTATAAGATAAATTTTTCAGCAGCATAACAAATTCAAGCAAATTAGAAAAGCAAATAGCTAGCTTTATATATATATATATATATATATATATATATATATATATATATATATATATATTCTTTTTTTGGTTCTTTGTTTCCATTCTAAAAGTTAAATAGGTAAAGTAAAGAGTAAATTACACCTGGGTGATTCTCCTAAAATCTAACAATATCATGTCAAGGAATGACATCAAAAGAACTGCTAGACACAGAAAGTTGATAATTTTTAATTATAAGAAACAGAAGTGCACTTTTTCACTTTTCACAAGGGCACTAAATTTGTTTTATCTTGACACATCAACATTCTACTAATAACTCTCTGTAACTTTAAGTCTCCAGGGACCGCCAAAACCTTTGAGTCAATAGTTATTGTTTTTTCCAATACCAATCGGGTATCCGTGTAGGCTACTCGATTTAAAACAGCAGCACCACTGTGGTGGCAGTTCGTTTTGGCCCAGATAACACACGATAGTTTGAAGTCTGAGGTCGGAGTGGTTATTTAAAAATTTTTAGGACACAATTTTTATACAATTTTAGGACAACAAATATCAAGTTTTCTCCAACAAAAATTTGATTTAAAAGCTTGATTCTCATAGTGGATGATAGAACGTTTCAAATCCAATCTTGAAACCTACAACAGAATGCATTCAATCTTTCATTCTTTAACACAGTGACTTTACACATTGTGAAGTAGATATATATACCAGTAAGATAAATGTATATCCAATTGATTCTTTATTTTCATTGTTGCTTCATTACAGAGAATGACGAAGAAATGTTCTTTATAAGGAGAGATTAAAAGTAGGGTGCAAGTAAACACTTTATTATGTACTTGATTTTTATCAGATAATTTGATACTTTCTGCTATCTCAGAATCATCAAAAGTATCCCAGTAAGTTACAGATAAATCATTTAAAGATGCAAATGAATAATTGTGTTTTATGGCAACCAAAACTAAGAAACTTTCCACTTTAAAAATTTTATCTTGGAGTGACAGCTTTAGAATGCTACACAAACAATTTGTTTTCAGTTGAAGACGAAGAACATTAAGTAAAATACAGCTTGGTTTTTCAAGCTACTTGTCAACCTGTTATGTCTTACCGCTTCAGCATGCGACAATAGCTGTGGAAATCATTTATTATCAATGTTGGAAAGATAATGTAAAAACGGAACAGAATGCTCTAAATTCATCCTTTTCTGCACGACACCATGTGCTAATCTTGCATCCATTTCTGTCTGCTTTTTCCAACCACAAGGAAGATAATTTTCGTTTCTGGTGACATTTTAATCAAATAAATTTTAATTACTATTTACATTAGAAAGCAAAAAGTTAGACTAAATTTAAAAATTTTTCTGCAAGAAATAATCCAACTTCCCACCTGGGGACAACCGATTCAAAAGTTGCTCTACATATATTTTTTGGATCAAGTGTTTATATTTGGGTTTTAACTCAATACAATGTATTTTATTTCATTAAGCTTTGACACCTTTCACCTCCCCCCCCCCTCTATCACAGAACTGCACTTTGAGAAAAGAGGGAACATCCCTCCACCCCTGCATGTTTTCGTTTCTTTTCACAAGGATAAACACCAAAAATATCAGATCCAATTAATTTCTCCCAACTCTTTTTCTACAACATTTGCTGCACAGCTATTTTTATTTTCTTTAGTATTTTATTTTTTTCATTTTTTGCCTAAGAGGAATGAGTGCAAGAATTATAAAATATAGTTAGAGTTATAGAAACAATTTTATACTGAGCATATGCTTTGGTTAGCTGCATCCCACACCCCTTCTCCAGAAAAAAAAATCAGCAGCATAGGTTTTTCTCGTTCTTTTTTGGAGAAAGATTCTTAGAGTCTATGAAGTTTATTTTATTATAAAATATAGGCATATCATCATGAAAAGTCTCCTTTTCAGGTAGATTTTTATTTTTCTGCAAAGTAGGAAATAAAATAATGAAAATTTTTTGAATTTTAAGACAAAAGATTTTAAGATTTTTAGGACTACTCCTACCGTTGTTCGAAGCAACATCTATCAACATTTCGAGAAAATTGATCCAAACCAGAAGCCGAACATCTCTTGGTTCAGCACCCTCAGAGGTATTGATTCACCAGGAGGAATTCATAACTGACATTTTCAACATGCCCCAGTCATCATCGGCGATTACTGAGGATCTTTAACTGGCTGCTATGAAACTCGGACCCCCTCCCCCCCCCCCCCTTCAGTTACGTGCCCGATGCATTATTTGGTTTTGGGCCGCTCTAATAGTTGTTGGAGTTATTGGCTAATCAGATGCAGCTCCTTGTTCCCCCCAGGTTAGTTTTTTTTTCATTACTCGGGGTTCCCCCTCCCGGTCAGTTATGCCAGTTTGGCGCGGCATTCAACTGTACGAAGTGTTAGTCGGTCTGTGGGTCTGTTATTGCTGAGGGCGGGAATGGCTGCCTGGGAAGACACGAAGAATACGACGTTGCCAACAGGGGCTGCTGAAGTCAGCAGGCGTATTTGCTGTTTCGTGAATTGCGAATCCTCGCCGTCAAAATTACTTTGCCGAGGTCGAAAGAAATAATTCACACGTGAAGGTAAGTCCTGCTTGTGAAACAAATTTTTGGGACGAAATTAAGGCAACCAATCTTCAGTTTTGAATACTTGCTGCCGTGCAAGCCATCTCTTCCTTTTTAATTTAAATTTTACAAATGTTACAACGGAAGGGGTAAGAGTGGAGATTTAAAACATTTAGGACTCAATTTTCGCTATATTTTAGGACATTTTTAGGGTAGTAACAAATATTAATAAACACGAACATCGCTATTATGAGCATGTGCTTCATTTGTCAACTTTGTTACGAATCTACATTCTCCCTTTACGAAAAAAAAAATCGCAGGGATTTTCTTTGCTTAAAGAAAAATCAGGAGAGATTCCTTTCCTTGTTTTATCATAACACATCTGCGCATTGCGAATAGTTTGCTCATTTGTTTTTCTTTTTATCAGATCCAAAGAAATAACTCACACTTGAAGATACAAGTCTAGCTTTATGAAATATTAATTCTCGAGCTTAAACAAGATTAACAATCATTAGCTTTACACCCTAGATGTGGTGCTCCCATATTAAGTCAACTTTTGCAAAGTATCTTCATAATGGTGGTATATTTTCGTACTTTTTAAGGAATACAAATTCGACCCAAATCAAACTGTTGCACCCTTTTCTACCCGCTTTTCTGTTTCAAAAAAAGTTTAAAAATAACCTAGTTTTTTTTTAAAAAAAGCCCATGGATCCAGGGTTTTTTTTAAAATAAAACCCAACTAAAGCTAGGTTTTTTAAAAGAAATGTGGGTTTCTTTGTCTTTTTTTAGGGAAAATGTGGGGTACTTGTAGCATATTGTAGCTTAAGTATATGGATAAAGCACAAAAACTGTCTTGGGGTAACAAAAAAGCTGGAAAAATCAGCGTTTTCTGAAGAAAAGTATAAAAGACGATGAAACCCAAGAATGGTGAAGTTCAGATTTTTTAGTTTCCATGATTACCAACAGTTAAGGCAAAGTTACTTCTCGAGCGATAAAATCTATTGTTTGTTCGTTTTTAATTACTACATTTTTTTTTTTTTTGCATTTTACTTTATTGTATTTCATTTTGGTATGCAAAATTACTGTAGAACCTCAAGTAGTTTAAATCCCTTTTTACTAAATTCCAACTAAATCAAGACATTTCTTTCAATTTTATGTTGTCTGTTTTTCTATTTTTGTGTACAGAGTAAGACATATTAAGCTTTTTCGTAAGATAATGAAAACACTGTACATCCTATTCTGTTTTCTGTCCGACCGTTTGTAAAACCTGTTAATTTCTAAAAAATATTACCTTGTTTATTCAAGATTTGTGACGTGCTGGTTAGCAGAAAATAATTCACATGAAAGCCTCTTAGCTAGAGTAGTTTCATCTGTACAATCTACAAATATTGAGAAAATCAGACGCGACAGGGCTTAGTGAAGATGATTTGAGTTATTTATTGAACAGTTAAAGAAAAGAGTTAAATATGTTTACTTAAAATCTTTGAAGTATTTTTTTTAATGCCGTTAAGAGTTAAGAAATACTATTAAAGTTCAAAATTCAATTTTTATCTCCATTGTCAGTGGTGAAGAACAAATAAAAAAAGTTTAAATTGTAAGAAATTTAAATTTTTTTAAAACTTCTCACAAAATTTAAAAAACTCAAAAGTGGGCTAAATAATAGTTTTTTTTTTGAAAAAACCCATTGGGTCCAACCCATTTGGGTCCGATCCGGCCAACCCTGCTCAATAGCTCGAGGGAATACTATGAATATAATTTAGCATTATTGTTTTTTACTAAGCTTGCAAGTTTTTAGTTATAAAAAAAAAATTTGAACAAAAAAATTTTTTTTTGCTCTTTTTCTTTTGATTTATGTGAACACAAATTAATTTGTTTTTAAATAATTTATAGTTGTGGTTGAGACACTATTAAGTTTTCAACTTCATTTTTCTTATTTGCAGTATACATGAGACAACATAGTAACAAGTCTCATACGCCATACTTTTCTCAATATCATACCATTTATTTTAATGTTTTAAGATTGCCTTATTGTTTTCATTGAAAAGTATAAATCCTCAATAAAGTGGCTATTACTAATAAAAAAGTAAATCAAAAGTTAATTGAGCACTGGCTAAAAATTTGAATTTTCAAGTCTACCAATTGCCATTTTTTACACTGGTGTGCAAGCTGTAAACTATAATAGTGAACAAGACTAGTACCAAAAGTTTGAATCAATTTCAGCGGGACTTTATCTCTGCCAAAATATGGGGTAAAATAATGAAAGTTTTTGGATATTTAGGACAAAATTCAAAACATTAGAACTTTTAGGATGCTTAGGGCAATTCATACCTGTGCAATATTGAGGGGACTCATGGTTTCTGTTTTTAACGAAACATTCCCATAAATTCAGGAGAGTGCTTCATCTATTTAAAAAAGAAGACAGCTAAATTCCTCGTAAAATCCAACTGAAAGAAAGGAATAAATTTGTTAAAAATTAAAAATAAAGTATTTCAATAAATACTTTAAAAAAAAAATTGCTTCAAGTAGATGGTAATGAGATGGGAAAAAGTGTCTGTTGCACCCTTCTCCAGCCCTCTGAATTGCTTTTAAGGAAATTCTCCGAATGAAACAGTTTCTTCTTTCCTTTTCATTGTGTGTTTTCACTAATTATAAATAATTACAATATACATTTCACAATTAGATAAATCAAATGAAGTTGAAAAATTGAACACTATCTCTTTTAGCATACTTTAAATTTCTGTTTAAGAACTGATGGTTGAAATATTAAATCAGGATGGCGACAGGAACTGGAAAAAAAAGTTCCTTGACTTTTCCCTGATTTCCCTGACTAAGTTCACCAAATATCCCTAATTTACGTTACCAGTGATAATGGTTTCCTTTATTTGCCCTACCTGAAAAGCATTGCATATTTTTAAAAAATGCAGTGTTTAGAACGGTTCAAGCTATTAATCAAAAATATATTTGGAAAAGATGTTTTTTTTTTTTTTTTTGGTAAAATAGTATATTAAATTATCAACAGAGAAATATTGTAGGAAAAGAAATCCAAAACAAATACTTTACTTCCAGGAACCAGTTAACATAAGAATTCTAAGAAATTATTAAAACCACTCTTAAAGAAATATCTGTAATCTGAAGTGACAGTAAATAATACCACGGCAAAAAAAAAGATTTTGACTCAAAATTCTATTTTATCAATTAAATTACAAACGCCAAACTTTGTTTTTTAAATTAATGCTGAAAAAGTCTTCAAAGATTTTTTACTTGAAATCGTGATAACAGTATGCTAATTACTTCAACACAATGAGTAAAGGCAAGGGAGCCAAGTCATTAATGACGGCTTCCTCTTTGCCTGTAGGGTTGTTTATTTTACGTAGCTTGAAATGCTTGGAAGGAAAATTCAAGCAAGGTAAAATAAACAAATTTACAGACATAAAAGAAATCTTTGGAAGCTCATCCTAAGATTGAATACTTTGACCTCGAGGAAAAAAGATGCATAAATACGCGGCACTATATAATCACACCTTATTAATTTTCCTTTTTTAAAACAAATAATTGGCAGAAAATTGGTAGGGAATCAAAGTCTTATTTTGCAAGGAAGATTTTTTTTTTCTTCATCAGATCAATTTTCCCTAAGTTTATTATTTTTTCAAAATTCCCTGATATTTCCCTGGTTTTTCCTTGAGTGATAAAGTTCCCTGACTTTTCCCTGATGTCCCTGATCTGTCGCCACCCTGTAAATTTTAAAGGTCTTCTTTTCATTTGTTAGTTTGCATACAACGTAACAACTAGCCTCACATTGCATATCTTTTAGTGTAGTGCACTAAGATCGCCTTATTGTTTTCATAAAAAAAAACAAAGGCCAGGATAAAATGAGTAAAAAAATGTTTAAAATTAGGACTCACAGGAGTCACCAGGACACTAGCTAAATATTTTAAATCCTGAGTCTACCATTCGCCATTTCATACACTCATTCACCAAAGAAAAAAGTGGCACCATTCCATCATTTCTTGATTGACAAGCGATTTCTTCGACACAACTGCACAAAAGTTTCAATTGGAATTATGAAATAAACAATAAGTGAACAAGACTTTAGAAAAAGTTCAAATTAATTTACGGCGAACTTTCTCTTTTGATGCAGAAATGTGGTGTGAGTGGTGAATATATTAAAATAAGGGAAACTAGGGAGGTTTAACCCAAAGGGAGATTTTCTCATGAGAATTATTTTAATGAAATGGATTTTTAAGGAAAATTTTAGTCATTATCTGTTGACCAGTCACACAACATTATTTTGCAGGGACAAGCATATTCAGAATTATCAGTGGTTTTCAAGAAATTCAGTGTTAAATGATACTCCATAAAATAAATTGGCAATATTTTGGATTTTTTTTGATTTTATCCTCCAGTTTTGAGGGTAATGAATTTTAAAAATATACATGTTTTAGTCCCTTTTCTAGCAATCTATTGATACACAATAGTTTTATATAACTTTAATCTAAGTTGCTGAAAATTTAAGATTAACTAAAGAAATTTAACTAGGGGTCTTTCACCCCAAGCTAACTAGGGAGACTTGACCCAAACACTAATTTGATGTTTTTTCAATGAAATTTTTTTTATAGATAACATAGTGATTTAGACCTAATTATTTGATTTTATTGATCTAAGTTGCTAAAAATTTAAGGTAAACGAGAGAAAGCTACTTAGGGATCTTTGACTCAAGTTAACTAAAGAGACTTGACCCAAAGAATAATTTGATATTTTATTAATGAATTTTTGTTTATGAGGAGCTAAAATACTGTGATTTAGGCCTTAATTGCTTTTATTGAAGCAAAAATTTTAATATTGTGAATATGAAGGGGGAAATTTACTTTATATAAAGAATAACTAAAATATTTTGGTCCAATAAATTGTTTTTATTTGACAAATAACTAAAATACTAATGATCTTCAAGACCAATGATTTGTTTCTTAATAAAAATAACTAAAGTATTGTTTAGATCTCAACTGATAAAATTTTGAAGTAGACTTCTGCTTTTCTGCTGATGTGAAATAAGATTAATTTAAAAAGATCTAATGCTTCACCTATAGAGGGAACATTTGTTCATTCACTTCAAGCATCATTTTAGAGCAAAAAACACAATCAAACCTGCCTATCAATGTCTATGAGTCTTCCCACATTCATGCGGGGGGCCAAGTCTCCCTAGCTCTAGGGACACTTGACCCATTTGCAGATGTTATGAATACAATTTTTTGTACCATTTCTACTTAGAATTACGCTATTATTTTTAGCCATAATGATGCGCAAAATGGCATACTATTTATATATATATATTTTATCTCGTTCTAACTATACTACGAAAAAAAAAAGAAAAAAAAATTGGGTCAAGTCTACTTAGTTTCCCCTACGCAGGACAAAACTAAGTTTTAGGATTATTAGGAAAATTGGGACAACTCTTTACCCATGTCGAATTTGAGCAAGTTAAGGAACTCATGAAAGTATTTCCCCTTAAAATAATTTTTAGATCTTCAACACAGACCTTTTTTCCTAGGATATGTTTTACAATTTTTAAACTTATTTTTCCAATTGAAACTAGAGTATAGGACTCAATACCTGTGAGTCCTTTGTTTGAAAAAAATTTCACGTTGCAAAAAAAAATGTTTTTAAATATAGGAAGCATTACATTTTGCGCAGTAAATTCTAAAGTAAACTTAATTATGCTTATAATATAGTATTAATGTATATTTTTATTTCTAGGAATGCACTGCCCCATTGCTTTTTTTACCATATCAAGAAGTGATAAATAATGGATCCAGTGCATTCCTAGAAATATAAATACATGTACATTAGTGCTACTTCATAAACATACTGAAGTTAATTTTTAATCACATTTATGTCTGGGACTAAATTGAATAATACAGGAAAATTCTTTACAGAATATCCGCAACGGAACTGACAATGCACAATCCTTTCTATGCTTATTACTTTTTTTTTACAATTCGAATTTTTGTTCTGACATGGGACTCGTTCGAGTAAATCCCATGCTCAGGTTTCATTCAGAAAAATAATTCAAAAATTAAGTTAGTAGTAACTTGGGGTTACTACTAACCCCAAGAAAAAAAAAGCAGTTTTAAGACTTATTTTTTAAGTGGTAATATCCCCAATGAGTCTTAACTTCATCCAAACGATGCTTTTGAACTTTGAACCTGTCTATACCCTCGAAGAGTGTTAATGGCCAATATAATGCCCCCTTTCCCTCTATATAAAAATAATAGCTATGAAACTGTCGAAAACTGGTAGAAAAATTAGGAGGGTTGAGACATTTCCAAAAACTGGGACATTATGGGAGGAACTGGGCATATAAGGATTCAGGAATACATTTTACGTAAGAATCAGCAAAAATTATGTTATAAGAAAAAATTATATTTTTTTCCCTTGCCGCGCAGCGTTATTCATGTCATTAATTTTCCAGTAAAATAATTACTGCTTAGACATTTTGCTTCAATTTAAATTAGTGTCCTATTCATTACCACCAGTGACCTTTTTTGTCGTGAGAAGGTAAAAAGCAGTAATAACAAAATTTTCTCTTTTCATTATTTTGTATTTTTGTCATGTACTTTAATTAAGCTTTATTGTACAAGCTTGCTTATTTGGTTTCTGCTGAAAATAAGGCACGAAGAAAAAGTCGAATTCAAAGGTTTCCCTGTTATTAGTATGCAATCGAAAACACGTTTCTCTGAGTATCTCAGAAACTCATTTCAGTAGATACTGTTTTTTTACCTCCCCACGGCAGTGATGAAGTTGAACGGAAAAAGAGGAGTTCCAGTTTTTATGTAGTTCTTCATTATATGCAAGTTCCTTTCGAACTTGATACTGTTTCAAATGTTTGTCAAAACTGTTCTAAAATATTGAAAAAAATATGATCATTAGAAAAAATTACAGAAATAAAAGAAAAAATATCTTCATCACCACTCTCCTCAATGTTTTAAAAACAAGTATTGTTATAAAATACAATACAGTTAAACCTATGTAAGTTGACCACTGGCGGTGCAATAATTTAGTGGTCCACTTAAACAGGTGGTCAACTTATAGAGTTTGAATTACATGATATAAACTAATTCTGTACCTGAAAATAGCGGTCAGTGAACTTACACGGGTGATCAACTTTACAGGTTTTACTGTATTTTAAAACTGCATTGTTACAGTAACCTAAGCAACAGGGGGAGGGGTAATAATAATGCATATGAGGGGAGAAAATGGACCTTACCCAATTAGAAAACGTAGATAATCCCTTGTTTCTCCTTCCGGTCAAGTTTCCACTGATGAGGCAGGCAGTTGTGAACTTCGTGGTCGTTTTAATAACTGGAGGATTTGATTTCTAAAATAAAATGATAAAAATTAGAAGACTTGTAATGCAAATACATCAAAAATATCTCTAAAGGTACATTTATGGAATACTATTTCGGAAAGAAGATTAAAAAATTCCAAGAAACTTCCGTATTTTTGATACATATATTAGCACTTAATAGGTTCTTAAACGTGAATAATGCGTACAAAATAGTAATAAAATTTCAATCTAAAATAAGCATAGAGAAGCAGTCTAGGTGAGACACATAGAATACCTTGAGTTAAAGTGATCTTAATACAGAGTATGCAATTCATTCAAATAATGTCACACCTAGTAAACATGAGTATCTCTCAGAACAATTTCTGCTCGACTCCTTGGTGTGGTCCTGCTTAACGCGAAGAAGGTTCTATCTATATTCTACTCTATTAGTTTTCCACACTTAAACTTAATCAACTCCAAATCTCATTGAGATACATTAGAATACCAAATTTCATTTAGATACTTGTATACTATCTTTAGACGTACAGCTTTCATCTATAAGTATTCGATTCCACACCCCAATTCCCGCAAAAAGTGCTTCGCGCCAAAACATAGTCCTTAAAAGTCCCCATGGGAGTCGGATTGCATCCTTTCTTTTTTTTTTTGGAAATCCTTGAACTATTTTTTACTTCCTTTAACAAAAAAGTAAGTATTGTATTCGCGAAAATTTTTTCACTCAAATGTCGACCTTAATTTCCATTTTGCTCACCCCCGAATGAATGTTCTTTTTTTTCGACTTGATCACACGTGCATATGTACCTAAGAACGTATCGACTACCGAAATATCCATTTCGACGATTCCCGAGTTAATGACAACGAGTTTTCTCGTGACGTCTGCATGTAAGTATGCGTGTATGTATGTCGGATAACTCAAGAACGGTATGTCCTAGAAAGTTGAAATTTGGTGCGTAGACTCCCAGTGGTGTCTATTTGTGCACCTCCCTTTTTGGTTACATTTCTAGTGTTTCTAAAGGGGGCGTTTTGCACCGTTATGGGGGAAATCATTGCTACTTTCGATGCAAACTCAAGGGGTTTAATTTGGCGGACACATATACAGCGATATATCACCAGCCTTTTGGTCGCCAAGTTTTGTCGCCAACTTGGTGACAAATTTGGCGTTTTTTTTTAAAATCTAGTTTTAATTTGGCCACCGTTGGTGATATTTAGAGAGTTAACTATTGAATCACACTAAAATTTCCAATGATGGGGAAATGACATTAAATTGATGTAAAGGGAAGTCATGTGATGCACACATCAGCTCGTTTCCATACGGGAGTTACTCTGAAAAGGAAAAAAAAGGGCGATGTGTTCGAGATACGCCTACAAAGCAAATCGAATGACTACACCGCATCTTTTGGAGCGTTCGGAACCAGATCACAATCAGCACAAGTGCAAATGAAGAGTCAAATTGAACATTTTTGTTTGAGGGGTCTAAGGACCCTTAACCTTCAAAATTTTTGACTTTCTGGAAAAAATATATGTTATGCATATTTTAATTCTGAACAATTTGATACCTGATTTATTACCATACGCCAAAAACTTTTCAAGTTATTGTAAAAATACGTAAACTTTCCCCATAGAGATTTATGTTAACAGCAGCTGTTTAAGCCTCTTTTTCTCAGGTGCCGGTTTCTTCGGTTTCCTCGTTTTTACGCGCATAATATCTCAGAAAGTTTCTTATATATTTCCGTAAAACTTTTCATACTTGTTTGTCTGGTTTATATTTATGACCTGAATCTAAATGTTTAATTTTTTTCTAATTATTAATTTATTTTTTGAAATTTTACAAGTCATAATTAAAAATTTCCAAAATTTTGGGCAAAAATATATATATTTTTTAATATTACCTTTCATTTTTAGTTAAGATTTAGTTTCAGATCATAAATATATACCAGACAAACATGTATTAAAAGTTTTACGGAAATATATAAGAAACTTTCTGAGATATCATGCGCGCAAAACGAGAAAACCGAAGAAACCGGTACCTGAGAAAAAGAGGCTTAAACAGCTGCTTTTAACATAAATCTCTATGGGGAAAGTTTACCCATTTTTAAGATAACTTAAAAAGTTTTTGGCGTATTGTAAAAAATAAGGTATCAAATTGTTCAGAATCAAATTATGCATAACATATATTTTTTTCCAGAAAGTAGAAAATTTTGAAGGTTAAGGGTCCTTAGACCAATTGAGCGAGTCCTTGCATTACCTTTTTAGATACGGCAGTCACATTCAACTGGAGAACTACACAGTCACCGATACAGTGATAAGTCTCCAAAACCATTTAATAATCTTCCTTTGTGGGATTTATTTATGTAATGAGCTTGGACTCTGCACTACTCTGTTAGAATACCCCCAAAAAAATGTTCACGCGCATTCAGATACAATCACAGAATCACGTACTGAAACGAACATTTTCCCGGAAACTGTCAGAATGCTTTGAGTGCCCCATTAACGGGTAGATCCGCCGAAACTCAAAACCCTGAGACGGGTAACGGATGCTTTGCATTTTTTCGCAAGTGGGTTCTTTAATTTTTAGAAAGTTTTATATGGGTTAGTTAAAAACAAATGAAATACAATGCAAAAAAAACATTTTATTTCTGTTTCGGCATCAGTAATTTAATTAATCATACAGAGTGTTCCGTTTTAACCTGCAAGACTTCTATTTTCGTAACTGTTAGTCCTACTAGATACATACTTGCAATTGCAAAAATGTTCAAAATCAGATGCAGAGTTAAGGTATTGAAAGTTCGAAGCGAAAATAAAAACGAGCTGATGTGCGCATCACATGACTTCCTTTTACTCCAATTTAATGTCATTTCCCCATTATTGGCAATTTTAATGGGATTCAATTGTTTAACATCTAAATATCACCAACGTAGCCAAATTGGAATCAAATTTAAAAAAAAAAAAGAAAAAATGCCAAATTTGACGCCAAGTTTGCGATAAATTTTGGCGACCAAAGGACTGGTGATATATCGACAAGTGTCCGATAAATTATAACACCACTTAAGTTTACATCGAAATTAGCAATGATTTCCCCACAAGGGGGAAAAGACCCCCTTAAGAACATCCGAATGCAACCAAAAGGGAAGATGAACTACTAGGTTCCACTAGGAGTCTACGTACCAAATTTCAACTTTCTGGGACATATCATTTTTGAGTTATGCGAGATACACACATACGCACGTCACGAGAAAATTCGTTGTAATTAACTTGGGGGTCGTCAAAATGGACATTTCGGGTGTCTGTAGATTCCTAGGCATATATCAACGTGTGGTCGCGTCGGGAAAAAACTGAACATTCATTTGGGGGTGAGAAATATGGAAATTAAGGCCAATTTTTGAGTCAAAATTTTTTCGCGAATACAATACTTCCTTTTTTTGTAAAAGGAAGTAATGAGTAAAAAAATACAAAATTTAACTTTTTATACGGGTTCTTGGTCCCTAACTTATATTAAGGGAGATAATCTCCATTGAAAAATAATTCCAACACAAAACATTTGACAATAGTATGACCAAAATTCAAGGAGATATTCGAGTTCAAAGTTTTAAGGCACCATATAGAAGATGAGATTTGATCTTATCGTCCTTTCAAAAGAATGACAGGTTGTAGTAAAAAAACGAATTATTTATATTTTTCAATGCTATTCAAAATCAAATGATATGCCATGATATGCAAAAACACACTACAAAACCTCAATTTTAAAAACCGCACTCTATGAACACATAGTTTTAAACCGTTGTTTGCTACATTTTCTCCAAAAAGGCGTTATGGATGGCGACCGTAAAGTAGTGTAAGTCACAAAACGTTGCGTTGCATATCTCAGTGAATATTGATAGGTTTGCCCCAACTGCAAACAAGTCACAAATATTCGATCAAGTTTAGTGCAAAAGCATAAACTAGTAAAGCTCTACTTCTTTACTTATACTGTTAATACTATAAAATTAATGTTGGTAGTAATGGTATGAAATGATTCGTATAAAATGTGACATTACTACTGGCCCTCCACCAAGAGAGTCGCACTTTCGTCTAATCCTTACAGTGTCTTTTCACTTTCACTATTAACAAAAATATCCGTAGTTCTAGGTTTGCTGATGATTTCGACTTCTAAAACTTTAAAAACTCAGACTCACGACATCTAACTTCAGCATTAGCTTGCCTCCAACTCTGCGACTCCTACGCTTGGGCAAAACTGCGGATCGGTTCAAAAATGACCGACTCCGAGTCTTTAAGACTAAAATCAGTCTTACTCCCCCTCCGAAACAGCAGCCTTGGTTAATTTCAACTGCTCGATGAAAAGTCGTATGTTTTTAGGTCTAAAACGTTATACATCATCTTTCAATTTCCAAAACTGACTCTGAATTTTTCCTGTGAAAACTAATGCACATCACTAGGACAAGTTCGATAGATATGCTTTTAGTTTCAGAAGGTTACATAACATTTTTTCTTTTGTGCTATTTTATTCGTCTTTATTTACTGCAGCAAGTAACGTTAAAAATATACAATGAAATTTTACAGATTATTATGATAAATTGATGCTTAATAAATAACACTCATGACATTTTTTGCTTCTGATGTTTTTTTTACTTCTTTGAAATGGTTACTATACTGTAACACCTTTAATCAAGTAAAACACTGCAGTTATTAAGAAATTGGGTAGTTCTTAATTTACTAGAAGCGAAAATCGGCACGGAATCAAAGATATGTTTGTTTGTAAAATTTTAATGTTTTTTTCCTTTGTAAAAGAAGCATTTTTATGTTTCTTTTTTTCCTGTGTTTAAAAAAAAAAGATTTTTGAAAGTATTAACTCTGAAAAGAATAAAACAAAATAGCTAGCTTTCTTACTCAAACGCATTCTGTAACTTTCACATCAATACATCTCCAAAATCTTCAAGCTTCCTTCATCGGTAGCAATAAGCTTAGAGGAATGGAAAAAACTATTCTATAGAGAGAAAACAGGTTAAAGAGAAAAGTGCTTCAATGTTACAAAAGCACACACGTAAAACCAAAAATTCTCTTTCTGGCTTTCGTTTCTCCAATTTATTCGTTCTGCAGTTTATTCAACACAGTAACACTACTTTCGTTTATTAGCTTGTAAGCATTTGTAGCATTTCATGAAACAAGGGAAAAATACTGAAGAACATTTTTGATAATGGTTAGGAAATATTGCAAAGTAATATTAGGTAATACTTATTTGTTTTTAATAAGAGACATTTCATATTATTTTGACGTTGCAACAGCTTTTTCTAGGCGCATTTTTTTACACAAAATATTGCATGCATCGCAATATCCTATCTAAACTATAAATTTCTTTGCGCATCTGTCTGGGTGTCTGGGGGGGGGGGGGGTCCTGTCTCATCCTGATTGACAATGGTTACCATGTCAAAACTAATACCGTTGGATTTCGAACATCCCGGGGGAAGCCATTCCGTCCTGTCTTACCCTTCTCAACCTTAAGGGTCAGAGACAAGGGGCCGGACATCCAGAAGTAAAAAAAATTAAAATAATCAATTAGAACCCCCCCACGGAGTGTGCCTCGCAAAACGAGCAGGTAACAGAGCTCCCTAGTGCATGAAGGAAAAGTGAAGCGATGTCCAAAATAGACATCAGGAACACGCCTTCAGACCTGTTTATCATAAAGACAAGATACAAGAGAAGAGTTTAAAGCACTTACTTTTATTACTTTCATTATCCATGGAAGCTTTTTTTTATTCCATCATTGTCAGCTTTTTCTTAAACTCAGCAAGGATTTGAAGTATGTGAAAAACAGAAGAGAAAAAGAATTAGCAATCATTGAAAAAGAAAGTAACAATAAACAATATTCAAAGTAGACTATTTTCTTTTGCATTTACTTCAGTCTAATTCTTACTCATTTAGATCAGTTACAAAGCTACAATCTTTATATTGCCCTGAAACTATCTTAAAACCATTTTCTTGAGAATCTTCGAACATCTGCATAATTATTAATACGTTCTCGGCGTTTGTAAAATAAGTTGGCCTTTAAAGCATTTTTTTTTCAAATCATTTCTTTGTTGATATAAGGAATTGCGTAACTTAAATCAGCAGAAACAATTTTCTATATAGAAACCAAAAGTTAGCCAGAACAAATCTTCCATTTATTACAACTGTCATTCCTATGCTCATTTAACAAAAACTCAATCATTTATCCATACATACATTCTGTGCATCTTTTAATCTTTCCATACATTGCAACCAACCACTCGTCAGTTTCACAAACATTCATACATTCAGTCCTTCATTTGTTCCATAAACAACCACTTCAGATCAGTCATTGACTGATGGTAACGTGGTACCATCAGCCAATATCAGGCACTCGACTTCAGCGGCCAAGCAGTTGGAAAGTTCATGAGGAAAAACCCGATTGAATCCATCGTGCCACCCAAAGCTGTTCCGCGAAAATAAGCAACGAGACCAGGGAGCTGCTCTCTGGATGGGCGACTCGGGTGCTTGCAAGAGAGAGTGCGGGTCGGGACGGGGTTTAAAAAGAGAGACGTGCAGCCCTCGAACTGTCAAACGAGAAAAGTGGGATTGGTTGGAAAATAGCAAAAAAAAAAGTCCTGATAATCCCATTCTCCTGTTCTGCGAAAGAGCATTTTGCTGGCGAAACCTTCCTAATAAAAAAAAGTTCATGTTATTTGATAGAAACTACCCAAATCAGACTGGTATAGTGTGACTTTGATACGTTGAGCTTTGACCTTGACAATGTTTACCTCTTTCTAGACATTCAGAGAAAAAAAGAATCCGCTTTCTCGCGAATTTGTATTGCAGTAATTTTGAAAAGCTATTACGAAAGTAATACTGCGCAGTGCCCAGGACTCTTCCCAACATGCTTTCATACACAGGGGGGTGGGCAAGAGAGGGCAACTGCTCCCCCCTCCTTCTAAACTAAACAAACATTTGATATAAAAAAGATAACGTTAAAAAATTGCTTAATTGACCGTTGCTTCATAGTTCTTAATTTATTAGTTAAAAAATATAAAAAGGATATTGCTCTAGTATTTTTTAAACTGGTTTTTAAAGTGCATATTCCTTCTTTAGAATGTTATTGAAAAGGGAAGGTTTTTACTGTTATGTGTTAAGACTGCTTTGAGGGCAGCTTCAGAAGCACTACCCTTTTCCACTAACTTCCCACAGCAAACGAGTTTTGCTTTTCACAATCGCTTTCTCCAATCACCCTGGGGGAAAGTTTCAATTCCGATAGGTATCCCCCTTCTCACTATCCCCCTTCTCACCCTAGGCCTGTTATTTCATAATTTTCCTGGGAGGCGGGGTATATACTCAGTACATTTTATATAGAAAAACAAAATACAAATAAAAATGCGTAGTTATATAGTATACAAAATCTGGGGGTGGGGGAGGGGCAACTGACACGCCCCCTGGTTGCCCTGGTGATGAGTCTGCCTCCCCTTCCAGGTTGAGCTACGTACGCCATTGCTTTCCAATTTCCTCTACAAGAGGGAAGCATTGTCAAGGTCATAGCTCAACTTATCAGAGGCATACTATACTTCCATCATGACGAGCCAATCGCTCACGTAAGATCAAAGTTCATCCCCCCCCCCCTGCTAACACTCCACCAGGCATTAACCTAACTTGAATTATTCATTTAAGAAAGCAAATCTAAAATTTCGAAAAATTATTGTTCTCTTTACATTCTTTTTTTCAGTTACGATTGCAACATTTTAAACTGAAAGCGATACATATTTATGCACATTTCCTTCAATGAAAGCATTGCACTCCCGATTAAATAACTTAATTCGATGCTCTAAATGCGTTCCTAAAATTTGAAGTAATCACGTTTGACTGTTTTCTGAAATAACAGATTCAATATCTTCTGTTAAACGTCTAAGGTATCCAAAATGAATAAAGGCAGCTTTGTGTGATTCTCTATCAACTGCTGTCTTCTTTTAATTTGGCTCATTTTGACTAATTTGGCTGCGCACGCGGATAAGTAACCTAGAATCACTGTATTTTATTTTACTTGGATGGAGACACAAAATAGCACACGCCATTTTAAGTCCATTCTTGTGCGCAAAACAACACAGACACTTTAATGACAAACCCTTAAAATCCCAGATAGCGTCCGTTATTCAAATTTTTAAACCCCTTGTTGGTTTTTCCTTTCTGCCATATGAAAACTGATTTTCGGTCTGCATTGGTTTGTCGTATGCAGCATGGAAAATTGTATTCCTCAGTTTCTTCGACTCTTTTGCTGCTTTCTTTTAAATTTTAAATACCAAATATGACATAGAATTTCCATCATTTGTAGTTCAAAAATCTTGTCTGTATCAAAAAAAAGAGGGTGTAGTACCCCAAGCCCCCATTCTAAATTTGTATGCTGATAAAACTTATAAGGCGGCATATGTTCGAGCACAATTTGTAAGAATTAAACTGTTTAGAATAAACGCATTTTTTCATTCTGCAGGACGTACAAATTTGAAAAAACAGACTCACGACTGCTTTGTAGCTAGGAACAGGTTAATCGAGAATGAGCTTATTTATATTTCATTTACCGCAGAAAAAGAGAATATCTACAAATGGTTACATAGTAACTAATCTGTGCTGAACATCAGACATTTTTGTTAGCTTCATAATTTCATATAGACATGTTTTACTAAAATGTTTAAATTTAACACTTTAAATTCAAGTGACGGTCTATTCGTAGTTACACCTGTTATAATCAACATCCGATTTTTTTTAAATTCTAAGCATTATGATTTCTATTTATGCATCGTATTCGATACTTAAATAAGTAGAATTAGCAATGCCTTTTCGACAAAAGTTTATTTTATTTTTCAAATATACGCGCTTTTTGTTCAAGCTTTAAAAAAATTCAAAAATGCAAATTTGTTTCCAATTACGAAAGGTTCCTTTATATGTCGCTTATCTCAAATCAATAGGGAAGAATTTCAAACGTAAACCTTGTGAAAGGAATATTAATGTGATGTAGAGGAATATTCTTTAGCTTTGTGCCAAGGAGTTGCAGATGACCTAGTCCCGAAACCCTAAAAAGTGCGTCATGTATGTAGGACATAATGACAATAAAATAAGAATGCGTATGTATTTTGTATTGCTATAACAATGAAACATTCAAGAAAAAACAGGTGTATAGTCAAACTAGCTTTTACCCCATCCGTTTCTTCTCTCTCCTTTTCAAAATTAGAGCTTTTGTCATCAGTTACGTTACGCAACAGAAGTAGGAAACAAAATCTCATAGCGCGTCTCTTGAGAAAATAAACATCTTGGATACCTATCGAAGAAGAACAAGCTCTACTTATTCATCCTTTGCTGACTTGATTAAAGCGTTAAATTATACCTTTAATAAGGTCCATTTTCGATGCTGGTTAATAAGTTACGGCTACACAAAAAGTTTATTCTTCCGAGATTCGCCAACTAAAAAACCGGGATTCTGTGATACTTGAAATACTCAAAATTTGGGATTCGTCCATTAAAAATACCCGGAAGTCCTAGAATAGCTTCAGAAATGTCTCGCTCCCGATACAAATAACATAGATTTTCAATCTTTTGCATTATGGCGAAACGAACTCGAAAACCTTTTACTTAAAATACACCACCAGCTCAGTTATTCCATCCGAGGACTGCAGTTTCGTGCTTTTTAGCTCTCATCAGCCCGGAATAGGAATCACATGAGCTGCTGGCAAAAATCCTCTTAAGGGAGCCAAGAGAGCCAAACAAACTGGTAGCTAATGTAGAATTAGCACACCAGATGAGTGAAGGCAGCAATGGTGCGGTTCAACTCAAAGATTGATGGCAAGGCATAGTATTTTGTAGTAAGTTACCGCCCTAAGCCAGGGCTAAGGCAGAAATACTTAAAATACACCACCAGTTCAGTTATTCCAGCAGAGGACTGCAGTTTCGTGCTTTTTAGCACTCATCAGCCCGGAATAGGAATCGCATGAGCCTGGTGGCGAAAATCCTCTTAAGTATCCTCTACAACTTTTTGTTGTAAATGGGGCAATAGTAAGAAAAATATTCCGCTCTTGATTGGAAAGATTTCCAGATCATCTCATCCCGACAAATCCACCTGTTGTTATCTGTCTCTAAGATCTAAAAGTACTAAAAAATGCGGAAGAAATGGATGAATCCGCAGAAACCTCTACTCATGACCAGTTTTTTTTTTTAACGGAAAATTGGTAGGAAGAAGCGAAAGCGTGAGTGGCAAAATAATGTACATATGGCACTTAAAAATAGTATTATCTAAACCAGAATTGCCCTTTTTTTATTTACTTTAATTATTTAGCACATTTTGTTTTCCCCAAGAGAAACATTTTATGCTTCAAAAGTTAGAATCAGCTCTGCAGAGGAAGACACTTTGGAAATTCTTCACTCCCAATATTGTGTACAAGTATTGATAAATAATTTTGTTCCAAAATTTCAAAAAGCACATCCTTTAAAAGTCGATTTTTTAGCGACTACTTTTACTAGTGACATTTAACAATAATGTTACTTTAATGCGCCATAAAAATTTACTGAAACAAAATGCACAAAAAAATAAAATATGCAACACTCACCGAGCTGAAAAATGTTTGATCCAAGAATTGTTTAATTTGTAATAGCTCTAACTGTAACTACGTATTGTCTACGAACTCCGTAGTAGTTAGTTTTCTAAACCATCGGCACACTTAGTATCTTTCTTTAGTTTGCTTCCAAGCAAAGTTTACTGGAAGTATTTTGCGTTTGATAACAAAAATCTAGAGTTGTAGATTTTTGCTTGAAGTTTAAATAATTTTAATCTTCAACGTCCATTGAACTTGAGCGTGAAGTAATCTCGTTGCCTTTTCGTCAAAAACGTAGAGAACTTGGATAGGATTATTCCGCTTTGTTTTCCAGTTACTGTCTACCAGTTGATTTGTACTAGCAATACATATTCGATTCATTTAATCTTAAGAAACAGTATCATTTTGGTGAGGGAATTTCAAAAGTTAATAAATTTTTTAAAGAGTTTTAAATTAATGTTATGGAGTAATTTAGTTTTAGATAAAATGGACACCACATTGATCAATGCTCTGACAAATTTTGTGAACTCTCGTTCAATATTAAAGTGAGATAGTTTGTGCCTTTGCTTTTTCCAAAATTATTAAAACTTTTCGCAAGTTTTCTCTGCTCAACTACAAGATCCCAGAACCCCCCCCCCCCCCCCCGAGAGAACGCGATTAATTAGTTACGTATTTTTTTATACCGTGATTCTCGCGATACTGAAAAAAAAATATTTCTTTTCAAGTGTGAAGACAAAAAATAAATAAACATGATATTTAAAGATTTTTGACGGGACCGTATAACAGAACCGTTGGTGAAGGTGCAATATTCAATTTATATCGGATAAAATTTGCATTTCATTAAAAAAATTCCAAATATTGCAGTTTGAAACAGTGTCATTCCGGAGAAGATATCCGAAACTCATGATCAAGCTTTTTCTGACATTTTCAATGAAATTTGGAAGGTGAATGGAGATCCAGTTCAGAAGAAATTCTATCATCTACATATGTACGAAGAGCTAAAATATTACCTCTTACAAATGATTTAAACGAAAACAATTTTTGAAATATTGCGGCGCGTAAATTTTATTACTTGATTCAAGATGACCAGAAATACATCAGTCCTGCCTACACGTCTCACGATTGTGGATACTCACGAACTTGAACTTTTCAGTTGTATGAGCGGGAAAAAAGATTATTCGAAAGAGTGTCTTATCTGAATAAACAGGCGTTTCGTCTCTGGTTATAATCAGCCTTGCTCTACCGTTTGCGGCACTGGTAAAGAAACCTTCTCATTAAATGATCAAAATATTCGGGAAAAGCTTGGGGCAGTTTAGGTCAAATTAGCTCTAATAGTTGCAAAAAAATTATGTAGCAAAAATATCCTAATGTGTTCAAATAGAAACATACTAATCTTAGTTCCAAATGGATACTTTTCTTTAAAAAAATAGTTGATCCATTTACAATACACCCACTTTAAGTGAATCACATTACTAAAATAGTATCTACAAATATTCACATGAAAGTTAAGATCATGTAGGAAATGTGAAATACAGTTCGAATAATCTTTCGCTGTATGTTATTTACACAAAATATTTGAGGTAGGGTCCTTAAGACTAAATTGTACTATTTTTGTATTGATATTGCTTGATATAGCTCAACTCCGTAATGTCGCTTGGACTCGAAATTAATTTCCCCATTCGGTACATCTTTTGTAGTCCCATTGGTTATACTCAAGAAGCTATATAGCATTGCGAAACAACTCGAAGAATAGGAGTCTTTTAACTAATGGCTTCAAATGCTAACGGTCGTTATATCGAAGCAGCATAGAATGAGTTTAATCTCATTGGTACCTTTCTTCCAGTTCTGTTGCATTAATTTCTGTTAAATTTTAACTCAATGCGTCGCGCGAGGTTTTGTTTTATACATAAAATGTTCAATACTTTCTTTAAAATTATACAACGGTGATACACTGCACACTTGCAAAAATTCTAAAAGATAAAGTGAAATAAGGGCTAAGGCGAAATGAGTCAAACTATATTTTGAGCTCTATTGCGTGTAACGGTCTGTACCCAATTTAATCACAAAAAACTTTAAAAGTTAAGACAGCACATGGATCCTATATGGTTCACTTTCTTGCAGGGTTGGCAAGTTTCTGCCAGGTCGGTTAAAACCACTGGTAGAAACCGGTATGGCAAAAAATATTTTCTGCCATATTTGCGGCAGAAACTGGCAAAAACTCACAAAATGACGAAAAATTAATTACTGACTTACAATAGAAAATGCATGGAAAAATATAATTAGTTGTTAACCCCAAAGCACACTTTAATTACAATATCTTCACAGTTAGAACTTAAATGTGACATTGTTTTAACCCTGCAGTTGCCTCTTAGAAAATGTGCTTTCCAAAATCTGAACAGTTTCTCAATTTAATGTGCACAAACAAGAAATTTTAGAATCTTCTTGCTACAGAAGAGCTAGTAGGCAATGCATCAAGGAACAAGCAATGTTTGTGAAACTTTCATCTATTGCATATTTTTCTAAACTGGTCCACCATGTAGTAACTGGGGTAATGGTAAAATTTTGACTGGCAAAATAAGTTTTGAAAAATAGGGAAATTTATGTTATAAAGCAGTGACATAGCGACAAAATCTACGTTAATATTGGCAAATAAAGTCTGGCACTTTCTTGAAGCACACAACAATTTCAATCACAAGCAATTTAGATGAAACATAAGCAAGCAAATTACAATCACTGATGCCAGTTTAATTCTGTATGTCGCTCCTATTTCCTGAGCACCCGTATTATTTATCGTCCTTTGTTATATTAATCCAAATTTTTAGAGCATCTGCAATTGAAAAGTTCCTTTTCTGAACTAAATCAAGGGCACTGGCATAGGATTTTATTTTTTAAAATGAAATGAAGAATCATTTTTTAGTTAACTTAAATATCATTTAATAATTACTTTAATTATTAAAGACGCTTTTATGTTTTTGCCACTTTCTGCCGGTTTTTACCGGTTACAACCAGTTTCTGCCACTGGCACGGCAAAAACTAGTTTCTGCCGGCAGAAAGTCAACCCTGCTTTCTTGACTAGCAGCTTGTTGTACTGATTTAGCCGAAGTTTTTCAATATCTTATTTCCTACCTTTTTACTTAGTTCATTCTCATCTGATTTTAAGTATCCCCGACTAAAACATAATCGTAAAATAAAAGATCGTTATATAAGGCTGGTATAACTCATTCGAAACTTGACAAATACTGTTCTGAATTCGATTCAATAATAACCTAGTTTCACCTATGCACGGTTAAAACTAACTAAATATATTATTTTAAATTGTTCAGCATTCGATGACGCAAACACGCCATGATTAACTACGCAAGAAGTTTGTTGCGTCTCAAATCGCGCAAGAGAGAAAACACAGGTAACCAAGCGTTGTTGGCAAGATTTTTTTTTTCTTTCAAACCATCTGAAAAACATTTAATTATCATTAAAACTAAGTTTCCTGTACACTGACATATTTCGTTGCGTAAAAGGTATGACTGCTTTACACGGGCCTTGATGATAGACAAACTAAAAATATTGAATAGATAACCATTCGAAGAGACATGAAAGGAATCAATCCAGAAGATTTTTTTTTTCAGCATTTATACAATTGTTTAATTTTGAACCGCCTTTGGGACATCTGATGTAAACTACTTAATAATTGTGTGTCTGAAGACATGTAATTTCTACAACGTAATTTTTTTCCGGGTCCAACGAATCAGTTAAATAAATTAACTAATTCTTGCTTATTGTTTAGAATATAAAACCAGTACAATATATTTGTAATTTATTTTTTGTTGTATACTTAATTTAGCAACTTATAATATATTTGAAGACAAAAGTTTAGTACTTGAGCCTCGTAAGTGAAAATATTTACTTGATTTCTTTACACAGAATTGTTAGATGGGTAATGTCCGTTTAGGGGATTTCCACAAATGTCACACCTTAAAGGGGAGGAGCGGGTAACTAGAAGTGGTGTTGCCGATGGATGGTAAAGCGCAGTATATGCAGAGGTGAGTTTGAGATATTTGAAAGGAAACGCGTTTTGGATTCCACACCAACAATAGGGAAGAGCTGGAGTTTTAGGTTTTGTTTCAAGCATTATTTACATCTGAAACCAACTAAGCAAGCTTGTACAATAAAGCTAAATGGCAACAAATGACGAAAGTGCGAAAAACGGAAAATTTGTGACATCACGCATTTTACATGAATATATTTATGAAAAATAGAGGGATATGTGATAAAAGGGGAAGGGATCAAAATTAATGGGAAAAGTGTGAATTTATTCGCAGTACCTTATTATAAACACAATCTGGTTTTCTGACGACAGTACTCTAAGCGGTAGCTCAGCGTGCCGTAGTACTCACCCTCAAAAGCGGTCTGAAGCATGAAAATGATTACTTTTTCCCTTTTTCAGATTAATTAAAATCGTTGCAGGTTTGATATTGAATGAAGTTAACAAACCCAGTGCAGTTAAAGCATCATATGGAAAAAGGGAGACAGATCAATAATAAGCATTTAAACATTGTTCCTTGCCCCCCCCCCCTCTTCCTTCTTGCAAGTGTCGTAATGAAACATTCTTTAGAATAAACAAGGTTCAAAGAAACCAAATATTACGTAAGCCTGAATTTTAAAAGCTCCTAGAAATAAGCAGAGAGCATTAATTAACAGTTGCTGCCGGAAAAATGCAGTAAAAAGTCTAATCCGAGGAGTCATTACTGAAGTTTTTCCGTGAAAAATATTGTTGAAACATTTCTGGCGCCATTAATTTGTTAATAAAAGAGACTGCTATAAGCTGAACTCCATTAATACTTCCTAGTACCAAGTAAAAGAAAGTATTGTAATCAAGAAATTATTTCACTCAAATTTTGGCCTAACTTCCAGTCCACTGAATGTCAACTCGTTTTGCCCATTCTCCGCACGTCCGATGGGCCATATATCCCTAAACGAATACATACATAAAACTGTTATCGGCAACACAATGAGCCATTTTGACCTTTCCTCAGTTCATAAGAATGAATATTCTCGGTACGCCTGTACGTACGTAAGTAGGATCTGTATAGAGTCTAGTTACGCACCTCCGTTTTTGATTACACTCTGTTTCTCCTAAAGTTTCTTCTCTTTGTGTCACATCAATGTTGATTGCAATGCAGACTTAAATAATGTTATAATTTGGAGACCACTTAATGACATATCATCAGACTATAATTTATGGAGTGAGAAACAAAGGGATCAAAGTGACAAAATTAAAAATTTGGAGATAACCAGTACAAATGTTAGAACATCTAATCTGCTTTAGGGCATGGAATAGTACTAGTAGCCCTAGTAGGTGCTGCAGTACAGCATGATTTAGATTGTTTTTTGAATTAAAGGCTACCTACGATCTGAACTTTGAACGCGAGTTACTCGAAACTTAAAATAGTCCACTTACATCCCTTTGCTTCTCACTGCCTCAATGGGCATTCTCATCACGCAAAAGATAGCATATTCTATTTATTTACTTTTTTTAAATTATTATTTATTTTTTTGATAATAAAAAGAATACTATGCGTTAAAGGTTCTGTTAAACAATTTTGATGCCAGTTACGAATTCAGGAATACGATACACAGAAAAATGAGATGCCAATTCTAATGACAGTTTTGCGCAATTCTTAACTATATCCCTGTCGATTGACAAAAACGGTCCGAAAGAAAATTTTGTAATATGAATCTCTTAATTTTTTTGTCAGCAGTTTCAAACTAGGAGCACAAATACTTACGTCTCTGAGGTTCTATTATACTACAATTTTGCTCCTTTTACCCCTCAAAAATTGATTTCCGTTATTGGAATGTTACATTTCAGACGCTTACCTAAGCATCGAATGTCCTTTCATTCGTAAGTGAAATTTTCTTTAGTTTGCATTTTTTATAGGTTCGGGAAAGAATCTTAAATACGCATTTAAGAAGCATTACTTTGTAAACCCTCTTTTGAGATATTTAAAAAAAACATCGATTATTCAATTGGAGTGCAAAGTAGTGTGATGTCCACATACGTTTTTTTCAAAAGTTATTCAATGAGCACTTGATTTCAACAACTTAATTGATCCACTATTGCAAGCATACGCATGTGTTTAAGCACACACGTGTGTGTGCGTGTGTATGCGAAGTTACGTGGCATTCCCATCATGCATAAAATACATTTCGCTTAGCGATGATAACATTCTTTTTTCTTCTTTTTTGGAATCAAGATGATATGCCAAAAAAGATAAATGTTCTGTCAAAAAATTTTAATGCCAATTTTGAGTTCAAGAAATGTGCATTCAATCGAGGCATTTTCAAATAGAAATTTTAACACTTACTGAGCTTAGCCGACTGGAAAATTTTACAGTTGTTTGAAAAAGCTAATCTAATGTTGAAAATTACACAATGCTAATATTTTAGATTTAGCATTACACTTGTAAAAGCTAATGTCACAGTATTAAAAAAAAATTAAAAAAAAAAAAAAATACTCCATAATCAATCTGATTTTACTATTTTTTAGATGAAAATTTACCTAATTAATTTCAAGTTATTGGTACAAATAAATAGTTAAATGAAAAAAAAGTCAATAAAAAAGGTTGCAGCTGTTAAAAATTTAAAATTATGCATTGCTGTTTTGATACAATTGTAAACCATTATTAAAAGAGGAAACAAATGCATACTAGTGCAGTTTTAATCATGATTAAATATTGGTTGCATTGCATAAACTAACATTTCGGGAAAAAATACAACACAACTGTAGTTGAGGCAAAACTAACCTGGAAGCGTCGTCACGCTGCGATTAGGATAAGCGCAGCCTTTCCAATGCTGCCAAGTTAGGTTTGCCTTAACTATAGGTACTGAAAATGACTAAGAAGCAAAAATGAATGACTAAAATAAATGCCATTAACAACGTAAAAAAAGTCGCAGTTTTCTTAAAATGATGCAGCACAATTTTAAATTTGTTGAAGACTGGTTATCATTTCGTGAATTTGGTCACTGCTTTTCCTTGGCTTTAGCAGTGGCTTAGAGTTTTTGTTGAAGAAAAGTACAGTTCGTTTCTACATAGAAAACAGACAGTTTTGGTTTTAAAGTTCACAGCTTCATGTAGTGCAGAGTGATAAAAAGCAGCTGTATGCAAAGTCTGGATGCTTGTTACGACGAAGCATAATTTAGAGAACGCAACAAATATCATCGAGTTATCAGAAATGAAACACAGGTTGATTTGCAGTTTTAGAGAAGGATGAACGTTCTTCAATTTCAGCATAATAAGTACTAAATTGTAGATTCAGTGAGAGAATGTTTTCATTTCTGTCTAACACAATTGCACAGAAATCTGAGTCATCTTTCCATTTAGTCAGATTTTTCGGAAGAAAAGAGAAATTAGTTGGCAAATAAGTAGTCTCAGGGGTATACCAAAGAGAGTGCAGGAATAGTTGAATTTTTAGAGGAAAAATTGCTTTTTTTTCTATTTGGTACACTAATCCAGTGATTTTGAGAGTTACTGATGACAAGAAAACTTTTCGCAAGACCATGCTTCTAGATTTTTTTCCCCTTTGCTTTTGTTATACATGCTTTGATTTCCAGGTTGCATTTTTCTGTGAATCAGTCATGTGTATCACTAGCTAGTTTTACGAAGCAACTTTGAAGAGTCACAAGGAATTATTGCCAAGCAGTATGCGCAGTGAAACTCTCAATCAGTCTACGTAGCGAAAACCACGTGTCATCTGAACTTCTTGACTGCAAACACTTATTCTGCGATCTGACGTATCTAGGCAGAAAACATGGATGACTGATAATTAGTTAGCAAATAAGTAGTCTCAGGTATACCAAAGAAAGTCCAGGAATGGTCGAATCTGTAGAAGAAAAATTGTTTTTGCTCCACTTGGTTCACTAATCCAGTGATTTTAAAGAGTCACTGATTACAAATTTTTATGTATGCATCTATTTTTTTTTTGAACATGCTTTTATTTCCTGGAGGAAGCAACTTTGAAGAGTCACAGAGAATTATTGCCAATCAATATGTGCAGTGAAGCTATTATTCAGTCTTTGTAGCACAAGTAAAGCCACGTCTGAACTTCTCGACTGCAAACATGTATGATGTAGTCTGACATATGTTGGAAGAAAACATGTAAGACTTAGAGAACAGAGTATTCCTTCCGTCTAGTTTTTAACTGTGGTGCAGGAGTCAAAAATGAATGCTAAATACATTTCTCGGAGTAAGGGTTTGATGTAATAATCACTTCAATTCAGTTGATTGTAGCAAAGAAAGCAATACGTTCGAGTATTTGAAACTCGACGAATTTTTGAGAACATAAATATTTTTAGAATAACCATGCTATTAGGCGACTGAGCATGTAGAGGTTTCAACAAATCTTGCTACATGTCTGCTCAATCTTGTAGTAAGTTAGTTGAGGTTTGAAGAGTCCAGCAATGGAATGGTAACATCTTTCGTCTAGCCACAGCTCACAGAAGTGGTACTACGTCTTCAGGAACATTGCAGTTTTATTCTGTGTGCAGTTTTCCCTTAGCAGAGATTAGCATGATATTTCATCCTATTTTTTCAACTGTTTTTCAATCTCTTCTACTTTATTTTTTATTTAAAAACGAATTCAGTTTTATTTCCATTTCAATTTCGTTAAAACACTGATTTTTTTTTAAATCTCTTCTCAATATATTTTTTTTCTTCGACTACGCAGAAGTATTTTTTTTTTCTTTCTGTTTTTCACAATTGTTTCAAATATCGTTATGGACTTTTTCAAACTTCAGAAGACATGCTGGCATTTTCAGCAATAAAAGAGTTTTTATTTATTTATTTATTTATTTATTTTTTTTTTTTTTTTTTTGCGTAAATTGTTACTGACAACTTAATAAGACCATTCCCAAGATGAAACGTAGTAAAAATATCATAGTATCATTACAATTTATTTGTTTTTTTTTTGTTAAGTGCTTTATTAACACTTTTTTTTTTAATAGTGTAATATAACTTTCAGGTTCATTTTTTTTTCACCCTTTTTTTCTACTCTCCTTAAAAACTCGTTTTCTATTTTTTTCTCTTTTTAATTTTGGTTTCTAATAATATGGATTTAAACACTTTCATAATTTCTGAATTTAAAACCTTTTAGAATTTATAGCAATTTAGAAGCTTAAAAATATACATATTGCTATAAGATAAAAATTAAAAACCAGAAACACCCGATTGCCGATTGAAAATGGTTAGTTTCGAACTAAACATGTCTAGCTTTACAAACTGCGAAAATTTTAGCAATACAAGTTCTAAAACGTTAGATTTGGAAAAACAGCTTTCCTCCAAAAAAAGAAAAGAAAAAAAAAGTATTAAAGTATAACTATTTTTATTTAATTAAAGCAATGTTACTTTCAAATAAATTCCGCGTCATGATATTTCTCATGACTTGAATGCATTACTTAACACGAATATTTTAAGGTTCACTTCATGTTAAAATAAAATCAATTCAAATAGTTTTTTTTTAAAGCCTTATTTTTTGAAGGGTGAATATAATTATTCAGATCTTAGTACCTTATACGTATTTATATTTTAAATAAAAATGCTTCTTTCTCCTTCGGACAACTTTTGAAAAACAAAGCGTACGAGATTTAACGAATAGAAATTTTAAGTAAGGGAAGTTTAAATTCACAGATACCATTATTGAAATAGGATTAAAAGTAATCAAATTTCAATAACCGTGTATATTATAGTGATGTATGTATCTCTTATCACTAACAATTTTGAATACTTAAGAATTTTCCCATGAGTTGTCTCCTAGAGAAATAAACAAAAGTTGAAAATGAGTTTCCAAGTAACAGATGACATTTGTTTCGGACAATGATAAGCAATTAAAATTTATAGCCGAGACAGTGAGAAACAAACGGATGTAAGTGGACAAATTCAAGTTTTGAGTAAAATGCGTTCAAAAATGGGTTTCTAGGTTGGCTTTCATTGATTTCTTTTTTTGTAAATCATGTTGTATAGCAGCACCTACCAGGGCTACTAGTCTCAAGACAGGAGAGGTTCACCTATTATTTATACTTTTTTTTTTTAATTTAGCACTTACATCACTTTGCTTCTCACTGCCTCAATTGCATTAAACATTATATTACTTCATTGCTGAAAATCACATTAAAATTGGTTTTGTAAGGAAAAAATTTGCATCCAGCGATCTATGTTTTCATGAGAAATTTGCGCTTGTGTGTGAGCTATTTTTTTTAAAGTCATCTGGGGGTCCCAGACCAGATGCAACTGGACTCTTCTCCCCAGATAGTCGACTTTCGTACACACAAGCCTAACTTCAATAGGTGTTAACTTATCCAATAAGTTAAAATGCCTGATATTTAGTTAAAGTACAAAACAATACTCTATATACTATGTACTTATACAGATAAAAAATGAAGCATGCATTAAACGCAGTATGCCATAAATATGTGATACATTTCCTAAACTACGTATCTGAACATTAGTCTGACGGTTTTTAAAGTTTGCTGGGTGTTCTTTAGGAAAACTCTATAAGATAAAGATGTACATCTTTAAGAGTTATTATAAAAGTTTTTTTCCTTGAATCCATTGATGAAAAGGTTATTTTTTCCTTCTCTTAGAACAATGTTTTACGTGTTTGCTTGAAAAAAAAGCAAGATATCTAACAATTTGGAATACAAAACGAGTTTCTACCGATGCACCCTATATATATGTTTTTTTTCATTCACCATTCATTATAACATCAGCCTGAAAATGGTAAACTAATAGTTCATGCATGAAATAAGCTTCATTTAAGACTACACTCTACGTATTAAAAAAAAAAATCCACTTGTGTGTGCCGCTTTTTTTTTTTTTTTTTTTTTTGTCGTCTGGGGATCCCTGACCAGATGCAACTGGTCTCTTTACCCCAGATGGTCGACAATGCGGCACGCAAAACAGTGATTGAACAAATAAAAGTAAAAACTAATCTAATTTCTAAGTTACTTGGCATTTTCTTAAAGTCACAAAATATTATATTTTGTAATAAGTACTGCACAGGTTCTTTGAACGCATTATTGCAATTATTTAATCACTAAACGTATGTTCAAAAGAGTAAACTATGCAATGAACTACATACGTAAGAGAAATATGCAGGCAGTACTTCTAAAGCTATGAACACAGACTGAGGGTTGAGTGGGTGTTCTTTAGGCTAACCCTGATATTTGGAAATGTATCTTTAAGAAAAAACTCCGGAAACAATATTCATTGTTAAAAGACGATTTCATCCTTTTTGAACAATGTGCTTGCTTGAAACGAGCAAGATCATCCCTAACAGTTTGAATACAAAACGAGTTTCTGCCAATGCACCCTATTTTTTTTTTTATTATTTTTCATTCACCATTCATTATTACATCAGCCTGAAGTTGATAAACTAATACTTCATGCATTAAATAAGCTTCATTTAAGACTACACTTTACGTAAAAAACCACTTGTGTGTGCTGCTTTTTTTTTTGTCGTCTGGGGATCCCTGACCAGATGCAACTGGTCTCTTCACCCCAGATGGTCGACAATGCGGCACGCAAAACAGTGATTGAACAAATAAAAGTGAAAACTAATCTAATTTCTAAGTTACTTGGCATTTTCTTAAAGTCACAAAACATATTTTGTAAAAAGTATTGCACAGGTTCTTTGAACGCATTATTGCAATTATTTAATCACTAAACGTATGTTCAAAAGAGTAAACTATGCAATGAACTAAATACGTAACAGAAACATACAGGCAGTACTTCTAAAGCTATGAACACGAGACTGAGGGTTGAGTGGGTGTTCTTTAGGCTAACTCTGATATTTGGAAATGTATCTTTAAGAAAAAACTCCGGAAACAATATTCATTGTTAAAAGACGATTTCATCCTTTTTGAACAATGTGCTTGCTTGAAACGAGCAAGATCATCCCTAACAGTTTGAATACAAAACGAGTTTCTGCCAATGCACCCTATTTTTTTTTATTATTTTTCATTCACCATTCATTATTACATCAGCCTGAAGTTGATAAACGAATACTTCATGCATTAAATAAGCTTCATTTAAGACTACACTTTACGTAAAAAACCACTTGTGTGTGCTGCTTTTTTTTTTGTCGTCTGGGGATCCCTGACCAGATGCAACTGGTCTCTTCACCCCAGATGGTCGACAATGCGGCACGCAAAACAGTGATTGAACAAATAAAAGTGAAAACTAATCTAATTTCTAAGTTACTTGGCATTTTCTTAAAGTCACAAAACATATTTTGTAAAAAGTATTGCACAGGTTCTTTGAACGCATTATTGCAATTATTTAATCACTAAACGTATGTTCAAAAGAGTAAACTATGCAATGAACTAAATACGTAACAGAAACATACAGGCAGTACTTCTAAAGCTATGAACACGAGACTGAGGGTTGAGTGGGTGTTCTTTAGGCTAACTCTGATATTTGGAAATGTATCTTTAAGAAAAAACTCCGGAAACAATATTCATTGTTAAAAGACGATTTCATCCTTTTTGAACAATGTGCTTGCTTGAAACGAGCAAGATCATCCCTAACAGTTTGAATACAAAACGAGTTTCTGCCAATGCACCCTATTTTTTTTTTATTATTTTTCATTCACCATTCATTATTACATCAGCCTGAAGTTGATAAACGAATACTTCATGCATTAAATAAGCTTCATTTAAGACTACACTTTACGTAAAAAACCACTTGTGTGTGCTGCTTTTTTTTTTGTCGTCTGGGGATCCCTGACCAGATGCAACTGGTCTCTTCACCCCAGATGGTCGACAATGCGGCACGCAAAACAGTGATTGAACAAATAAAAGTGAAAACTAATCTAATTTCTAAGTTACTTGGCATTTTCTTAAAGTCACAAAACATATTTTGTAAAAAGTATTGCACAGGTTCTTTGAACGCATTATTGCAATTATTTAATCACTAAACGTATGTTCAAAAGAGTAAACTATGCAATGAACTAAATACGTAACAGAAACATACAGGCAGTACTTCTAAAGCTATGAACACGAGACTGAGGGTTGAGTGGGTGTTCTTTAGGCTAACTCTGATATTTGGAAATGTATCTTTAAGAAAAAACTCCGGAAACAATATTCATTGTTAAAAGACGATTTCATCCTTTTTGAACAATGTGCTTGCTTGAAACGAGCAAGATCATCCCTAACGGTTTGAATACAAAACGAGTTTCTGCCAATGCACCCTATTTTTTTTTTATTATTATTTTTCATTCACCATTCATTATTACATCAGCCTGAAGTTGATAAACGAATACTTCATGCATTAAATAAGCTTCATTTAAGACGACACTTTACGTAAAAAACCACTTGTGTGTGCTGCTTTTTTTTTTTGTCGTCTGGGGATCCCTGACCAGATGCAACTGGTCTCTTCACCCCAGATGGTCGACAATGCGGCACGCAAAACAGTGATTGAACAAATAAAAGTAAAAACTAATCTAATTTCTAAGTTACTTGGCATTTTCTTAAAGTCACAAAATATTATATTTTGTAATAAGTACTGCACAGGTTCTTTGAACGCATTATTGCAATTATTTAATCACTAAACGTATGTTCAAAAGAGTAAACTATGCAATGAACTACATACGTAAGAGAAATATGCAGGCAGTACTTCTAAAGCTATGAACACGAGACTGAGGGTTGAGTGGGTGTTCTTTAGGCTAACCCTGATATTTGGAAATGTATCTTTAAGAAAAAACTCCGGAAACAATATTCATTGTTAAAAGACGATTTCATCTTTTTTGAACAATGTGCTTGCTTGAAACGAGCAAGATCATCCCTAACAGTTTGAATACAAAACGAGTTTCTGCCAATGCACCCTATTTTTTTTTTATTATTTTTCATTCACCATTCATTATTACATCAGCCTGAAGTTGATAAACGAATACTTCATGCATTAAATAAGCTTCATTTAAGACTACACTTTACGTAAAAAACCACTTGTGTGTGCTGCTTTTTTTTTGTCGTCTGGGGATCCCTGACCAGATGCAACTGGTCTCTTCACCCCAGATGGTCGACAATGCGGCACGCAAAACAGTGATTGTACAAATAAAAGTAAAAGCTAATCTAATTTTTAAATTATTTAGCATTTATTTAAAGTCACAAAACATATTTTGTAAAAAGTATTGCACAGGTTCTTTGAACGCATTATTGCAATTATTTAATCACTAAACGTATGTTCAAAAGAGTAAACTATGCAATGAACTACATACGTAAGAGAAATATGCAGGCAGTACTTCTAAAGCTATGAACACGAGACTGAGGGTTGAGTGGGTGTTCTTTAGGGTAACTCTGATATTTAAAAATGTATCTTTAAGAAAAAACTCCGGAAACAATATTCATTGTTAAAAGAGGATTATTTCATACTCTTTGAACAACGTCCTTGCTTGAAAAGAGCAAGATAATACCTAACAATTTGGAACATAAAATGAGTTCCCGCCAGAACACCGTGTCTATTTCTCCTTTTTTTTTGATAGACACAAACGCGAAGTTTATTGAAGAAATTTTCATTCATTAAATAAAATATGGCTTTATGTAAATGTGTCAATACAAATGTACATACTTATAAAATGTTAAGATCAGTAAAACTTCCCACATTAATAGCATTGTTATAATAACTAGAAGGAACTGCAGAGAAAAACACCGTCAATGCATATATTTTTGTTTTATTGGTTAACTAATAAATAAAACCTTTTTTCATATTTTTCATTTATCTCTTTGTCTTCTCCCAATCCCCCACCTTTTTTTTTTATATTTTCATTTAAGTCCAACCCCCTCTCTTAGCATTCAAGACATGGGAAGTTCTACTAATGAAGCAATGCATAATTATCAAGAAACTACGTTTTCTAACCACAAAGTTCGACTTTGTATGTCATTAAATTTAGAAACAAAAAAAAAGCATGCTTTCAAGAATGTAAATGCTTAAATAATAACAACCGTTGCAATGTTTTTGATTTGACAAAAGTACAATTTTCCAGTTAGTTTTTCATACAGAAAATTAATATACCGCAATAATTTTCTGCATAAGATTAATAAAATTAGCAATGTGAATGCATTGTTTATTAGTATTCAATCAACAACGTACACAAATCATTTGAATTTCATCTGAACTTTTATTTTTGATAATAAGTTTTCAAGCATTTTCCCCTAACACCTTGAAACATGAAAAATTCGAAGTGTCACAGAAAAATTTTGATTAACCTGACAATTTTTAAAAAAACTCTTGATGTGGACATCACACGATTTTCTTGAAACCCCTATTAAATAACATGTTTATGTAAACCCTAAAAGAACTATTTCCTTTAAAGCCTACCGTTGATAATTTTACTGTATAACCTGATTTGACTGTAAAACTTCTTTAAATGCGTGCAAGAAAGAAAATTTATAATGGGAATGTTTTGCCGCTTAAATTCACCAAGTGGCACGAAATAGTTACGTCAATACTACAAATAAATCGAGAGATGCAGAAAACGACTTCAAATTAACATCAGTGTGACGCAAAACATAATAAAACGCCATTTCGAAATATCAGATTGTAACCAAAGACGGAGGTGCGTAATAAGACGCTGTATAGCAGGTCCTTTGTTTGAATTTCTACCCTTTCTGTGACAAACCATTTCTAGGTTAGCGCATACCTTTGTACAGACGCCACAAAAACACTCGACAAAATGTACTCGGTGTGGTCAAAATGGGTATTTCGAATGCACTTTTGTATGTGTGCATTTGTTCGTGCAGACGACAATGAAAAATCTAGGCTTAAGTGTTTCAGGAGCGATTAAATTAAACAGTTTAAGTTCGAAGGAGAAATGTGACGTGAATACAATACATTCCTTACTTGATAAATAAATAGACATATTAGATCGGCCGTTTTCAGAAAAATATGCAGTCTCAAATAAAAAAAAGCGCAATATAAAATTGCGAAATCAAAATAAATTATAAACGGGGTGTAATGAAAAAGAGACGAACCTAAATGTAATGGTAGTTTTTAAGCTTACGTCATTTTAGCAGCAAAACTTTAAAAAATATAAAAAAAGTTTTTTTTTTTTCATAAATGGATTTTGCTCAGTACACGACTTCTGTTTCAGTTAAATACTAATGTTTTCACCACCGCTTTTGCAGTACACAGTTGAATATGTTCCCATTTATTTTTAGAATCTGCTTAACTTCAGTGAAATGAACAATTACAAAAGGGAAAAAGTAATCATCTCTCAGGAACATTATTTGAAATCTGTCATTCTCGTCTAAAATATCAAATAACGCTTCTTACTGAAAATTTAAAAGGCAAAATTTACCAAAAGTAATTACAATTATCGTAAATCAGGGAATTTAAAACAATAGTGTAGACAGTGACCTCACATTTCGGAAGCAATTAAGAACATGGACATTCAAATGTTGCAATGTCTCGGAAATGTTTCGAGCAGTTAGTTGACGGAAAAGAGAATCATTTATCGTCACCCACATCAACTATCAAAAATGGACGTGCAGAATTTTGCAACAAAACTATGTCTGAAAACATTACTTTGAATGCAGCACACACATAAAATTAAATAAATCCTTAAAGTCAAAATTAAGTGAGGTTGCTTAAAATGGGAAGGCAACGCAGATGAGTAAAAAAATTCAAAGAACAAACTGACAATTTGGTTTAACACTGCGTCTAACTTTCGCACTGTATTAATTATCTTTATTATTATCTATTCGTTCAATATTTTTATCAATCTATTTTTCAAACGGTATTTGATAAAAGATAAATTTTAACTAGTTTATATTTCAACCTTTATGATTATATGGCCAACCCTAAGAGTTAACTTTACAATCATAAAAACATCAAATCAACTTGAAATTTTGCAAAATGAGATTTTACATTTCACTCTGAATTAAAAAAGACTGATCACCCACCACGCATCATGTGTTAAAGGCAAAATTCCTTACAATTTCCATTTTTTAACTTCTGCTTTATTATGTAAGGAATATAAGAGTTGCAGCTTTTAATACATTGATTAAACATGTCTTGAAATTCAGTTGATGCACAGAAAAAATCTGTTTTTTATTTAAATTTTACAATTTCCCTATGTATGCCGTTATTCTACCCTTCATATGAAAATGAATGGAAACCTTCTGTCATGTCGAGTGCTTACACGAGTAAGTGTAAAAACGTTAAAAAAGGTCTCCCTCATAAAACATATCTTCAAACAAAACTTACTCGTCTGTTTAAACTGTTAATGTGTAATTAGAGGTAAATTGGCTTTTGTTACATTAAAAAACAGTTACTGCGCGGATTTTCTTTTTATAGCATTTAAGATGCTTTGCGTAGTTTAATTCAACAACCTTCTATAAAGGAACAGCATACAAACAATGTGCTATACGAAATTTTTTTTAGCATTGTATCCAAATTAAAACGATTTTTCATATTTGTTATTATTTCAGACACATTATTGCACTTGTCGCATTTCTTAACGTAAACACGTAGCCATTCAAAAAACTGAGCAGTCAACCTTTTAACACGGATATCTTTTCAACGATGGTGTCTAAAGCAGACATATTTTAATTGCTCCGCGTACCAGTAAAGTATTCATGTGCATAACATTCTTCAATTCTAGACCTCAATGTTCTCTTTTAATCAAACGGCTGATACCTTTAGCACGATGTAAATCCTGTTTAATTTACTGTTATTGGTTAGAATTTACTGATATGCCACTACGCTATTCCGCTCGTTTATAGTTTATAATACTCGGGACATTGAATAATCATACAGTAAAATGGGCGGTTTCTCAGTTCAGTCGCTAAGAAAGATACCAATGAGTTTTAAACCATTTTAACTCGCAACGTAATTATTATCCACCTTTTCAACCACCCAAAAATTATAAACTCAGTTTAATACTGAAAAAAAACATACAATTTTTTAAAAATGGGGGAATGTGGGGGGCAAAGTGAAATACCAGTGAAAATGAAATGTTGTAGTATTGACTCTGCTTTTAACACCACCTTTCTAAATAATATTTTAATCGGGTAGTAACACTGCAAGTCTGTTCCAGTCAGTGTACATTTACCCCTCTAGGGGTAGAAACACACGATAACACAAGTAATTTTTGAAAATACTCTCATAATATTGTAAAATTTTACAATTAAGTCACAAATAATGTTTGTTATTATAAAATGATCAAGTTCTTGTTTTTAACATTTTAAATAGTAATTGTGACCTATTAATATCAGATGCAGTATTTAATATTAAACTCATCTTTACTTGAAATACTTTGTTAAATTAGTCAAATGCATGCGGAGGAAAACGTAACTCATTTTGTTGTGTTCTTCAGTCAATTATTAAATCTTTTATTACTTAATTTATAATCTTTCTTTTAATGATTCATTTATTCATTCAGGCAATACAACTTATTTTTTGTTTTATTTACTATTTTATTCCATTTCTCATAAATTATTACACTTATTTATTGTTTCATTATCTATCTATTCATTTATTACGTACTACTGTCCAATAGGACATTATTTTGCGCACTCACCTTACAAATATATATTGATACTACGGTGACTTCGAGGCACCCCTCACCTTTTCATACGGCACCCCAGTGTGACGCGGCACCCAGTTTGAGAACCCCTGCGTTAGAGTGTTAGAAGACGAACCCTTTCATTTCAAATATGAAACAATCTCTTCTGCGTATCTTGCTTTATTCACTGAAACAAATGAATGAAGCCAGAAAGACTTTCTTTGAGAAGGATTTACCTCAGTGTACACCTAACGGACAAATTTGACTATTTAGTTACAATACTTGTATCTTGGAGAGTACAGTACTGGCCAAATTTTTAGGCTAAACAGTTTTTGTACACTACTTGTACTAAAATATTGTTTATTTTACTGTTAAAGTAGAGTACATGCTGTACACTGATTATCACGTTATTTTAGTATAATTTAATGCTTTCAGGTGGCAGCACTGTCTGCTTTGTTTATGTTCTTTGTTTATCTACCTACCAGGAAAATAACCTCAATCAGCATAAACAGCTCACTAGTTCTTTTTATTAGTGTGTTCTGTTATATCTAAAGTATGTGTATGTGAGTATATAGAATAGTGAGTATAAACAATTTTTTACCTCCTTTTTTAAACCTTGTGAAAAATATGCGAAAAATTATTAAAATGCTTATCAAGAGCAAGAGAATGCATACTAAATATTAGATAATTTTTTCGCTGTTCGTTAAAGTGTCTATAGTTATGTAATCAATAAAGAATTTGCTTTTAAAACAGTCTTAGTGTAATAATTCGGACAGCACTGAATTTATTGATATTTTGTCGAATCCTAGAAGTGGGATACCTCGACAAAACTTACGACGTACAAACCCACAGCCTCCATTCACCTTCCTGAACACTAGCGTTGCTTATTTCGATGATGTTGACAACTACTAGTTTCGGAGTACAAGATTATCTTCGATAAAGTAGCCGGGGGTGCTAATGTTTGGTGTATTTGGAATTCTGATTCACAACTCAGTACGCAGGAAAGAAAATTATTTCACTGTTCTATCATATAGTGGTAGATGAAACACCAAATATTTTCCGTGAGTATCATAGTCCCAGTAAGTTTGAGTGTTAACCCTTATAGCTAACACTAATATTTAATGAGGATTCGAATAGCATGCGGTGAAGTTAAACTTCTTTATTTCTAGGGAAAAAATCCTTATGCACGTTTTTCTTTTTTAATACGTTAAAATGTTGCCAAAAAATCTTTTGCGATGTAAGATTTTAAACTTAGCATAAAGCGAACTGAAATTACAATGCCTTTGAATAGTAATTCATTTTTGAGGATTAATATTACACAGATTTTTCTTCTAAAGTATCAATTTATAAAAAAATATTAATACATGAGCTTTTCTTTGATTATGTATTCAACAGTTCCAGCAATGGTCACCAACTCAAATTGCACTAGCAAACTCTGCGTTTGGAAAACATATGACTGATATATTTATTTATTTTGTCAAAGTAGATTTTTTTGTTGCAATCTCGTTTCACGCGTGATGCGTTTATGCATTATTACAAAGCTGTATTTTTCTTTGTGTCTTTCCTCAAATGTGAATTGAAATTAGGTTTGTCAAAGTTTAAAATCGAAGATCAAATGAATTTAATGAATTTCTTTTTTTTAGTTTTCTATTTTGCATTGCTAAAAGTGATGGAACTAGTTTCCTAACACATTAAGCGATTGAAATGTATTAGTGAAACATGCAAAATAGATTCAGAACAACAAATTTTGATACCTCAAATTTAGATATTTCGAACTAGTTTCATTGAGAAATTAAATCAAAACGTTTCAAAAAAAACCCTCCCCTCCAATGCATTCTTACCAAAAAATTAATGTTTTTAAAATTTCAGTGCACATAACAGATACGGCACAACGCATATAAATACAGGCAAGGAATTCTCAAAACGTTCCTGGGAACAACACAAATTCACCCGGTATTGAATAACGAAATATCTTTCAAAACCTAAATTATATTTTCCTACATTTACGACACAGAACTCGTGTGGTAGTTTTCATGAAAACAGGAATAATTTCCTTTAAATACAATCAAACCGACGGCGCAGATGTGAGGCTTTAATCGTTTGTTGGTGCATTGAATTTGAGTACAAAAGCTAATTTGTATGTAACAGAAATGCAAACGGTTTTCTTGCTCTGTAATTGAATAAATAGTACTAATACCTCCCACCCCCTCGCAGGTTAATTTTCTCTTTTTATTTTCTTTGCATCAAAAAGCTAGTTTTTCTAATGCATCTGAAATAGGTTTGTCGCGAGGTAATCGTGATTTTAAGTTGTGAGTTATGTGCATGGATTGAAAGAAAAAAATAACTTTAGATACAAAGAATGTCTTCGAAACTAAGCAAACCATTTCCTTTGAATAAGAAAAATCTATCGAAACTGTGCACGTATTTTTGTCGATATGATGCTTAAAATTATGACAGTAGCATTAATTGTATCTATTTAAAAAAGCCAATCCAATGGATACTAAATCCATTGCTTGCCGTAGTAACAGAGCTTACTTACGGAATACACTGCCCCTCCTACATTGTTATATTTCCGAAAAAGTATTAAAACTTTTCGGAAAAAAAGTAGTAAAAAGTAGTAGTTCAAAAAAGTAGTAAAACTTTTCAAAAGTAGAGTAAAGAGTAAGTATAACATTAAATTATGTAGATAGATCAATGTTGAAGGAAAGACAGCACAAAGGTAATATATGTTACAAAGTTGTGATTTGAAGGAGGAAAACAAAGAGGCTAGCTATAAACAAACGTTTCAAATTTTCATTTTATTTCTAAAGACTCATTTTTACTAATATATTAAGTTCCTATGCGTCAGCGAGCAAAATTGTATTGCTATGATAAGGGGTGAAAACCCAAAGCAATTCAAAAGTATTTATTATCTGTGAAGTCGGGAAATTTTAAAAAAAAATGGGATCACTGGAATACGACATTTTTTTTTTCGATGTTTATTTTCATTATAATATTCTAAATTTAGAAAATGATAGTTCGAATTTTTCAAAGTTTAAAGTAAACATTTATAACTACGCAGATGTTAAGTATTTCACAATCTAGAATATTTGTCACTATACATCGCACTAGTACCAATTTGATAATTATCCCGTTATTAAAGAAACCGATAATTTCCTTCATTTCATGCTCAAAGTTCTTACTTTTGGTTCGGCACAAACTAGAATACAATGTGTGAACTTCCGCTGTCAGTGATGCTAAAGTCTAATTCACGAAACCAATATTTAGTGTCAACGAAGCCCATTTTAATGCTCCGCTGCTCTTTTCCAAAAAATTTCATGTTGCAAGCGAGTGATTTGCGGTCAGCAATAAAAAAACTTCATTACTCATGAAAAACTCGCGTTATAGCCATTTCGCGCAAGTCGGATCGCGTTGTAACGGGATCCGACTGTAAAGAGTCGGAGTCAGACTTATATTGGTGTAAAGAGTCGCAGTCGATCATTTTTCCTCTGACGCTGCAGGGCTTGTTTAAATGCATATTGATGATGTGGATTTGCAACGGATAAATGAATGAATAAACAAATAAATAAATGAAAATACGTAAATGTGCGAAAAATGAAGTTTGTTCCTTCGTCTCATTTTTTAACACGCTTTTATTAGCTTAACTTGTATGTTTGTGGGTCCAACTTTCCTTTCGACAAATAGCAAGTGGCTTATTAGAATTACTTACAACGTACAAATCAGAGCTGCGGAGTGTAACAACGTTTGCACATGAATTTATTAGAAAGCATTCAAAATGTCTGATGCAAATAATGCAATAGAATACTCAGATACATTCCATTACAAAAATCGAACACACGCACAAAGATTTCATTTAAGAGTTACAAGTGTTAGCAGTATATAGTATCTTAATCTTATTTGAAAAAAAAAACAGTAATAACAGGACTTTATATTTTTCAAAAATAAAAATACAAACAATTAATTTTTGATTATTTGAGTACAAAAACTTGAATCGTAAACCCACAATCTTGAAGGTGTCCGTCCATCTAAGAGTCCCCTCCCCCCGAAATAGAATCATTCAAAAAAAGACCGCTTTAAAATACGTTCTCCCCTAAAAATATCTATAGCGTAGTCTGCGTAATCCCCCCCCCCCCCCTCGTGAACTAAAAAGTAAAGAATAAAACAATAGTTTAAAAACTAAAAAAAAAAGGCTTTTGAAGCAAAATGAACTAAAAGTAAAAAATAAAATAACAGTTTAAAGAAACTAAAAAAAAACACGCTTTAGTAGCAAAATGAACTAAAAGTAAAAAATAAAATAACAGTTTAAAGAAACTAAAAAAAAAAAAAAAACACGCTTTAGTAGCAAAATGAACTAAAAAGTCGAAAATAATCTTTTGATGACAAGTATATAAAGTAATAGACCAAACACTTAAATTTACTGTAATCAAAAAAGCGTGGGGGGCCTCTTATCAGTTGTCTTAAATTTCTTCCACTTGTTATTCATGCAAAAATGTAATTACAGTAAAATTAGGTGCTTGGTCAATTACTTTATATACTTGTCATCCAAAGATTATTTTAAACTTTTTACTTCATTTTGCTACTAAAGCATGTTTTTTTTTTAGGTTTTTAAACTATTACAGTCAAGCCCGCTTATTAGAATATCGGCTAAAAGAATATCCTGCTTAATGTAATGTACCAAACCTATGTAATGTGTTACAGTCGAGCCCGCTTAATGGAATAGGCAATTTGCCTGGAAAAATTATTCTAATAAGCGGGATATTCCATTGTCCGGGATAAAAATAACACACATCAACGGTGTAGTACATTGGAATTTTATTACAGTAAGCGGGATATTCCATTAACCGGGATAAAAATAACACACATCAACGGTGTAGTACATTGGAATTTTATTACATTAAGCGGGATATTCCATTATCCGGGATAAAAATAACACACATCAACGGTGTAGTACATTGGAATTTTATTACATTAAGCGGGATATTCCATTATCCGGGATAAAAATAACACACATCAACGGTGTAGTACATTGGAATTTTATTACATTAAGCGGGATATTCTATTATCCGATATTCCATTAAGCGGGCTCGACTGATGCGGGCTCGATCCCGGTTAATGGAATACCCCGTTTATTGGAATATTATTTCGTAGCAAAATGGCTATTCTATTAAACGGGTTCGACTGTATTTTATTTTTCTAGCACTTAAAAATTTTATAATCTCCACCACTTCGAATTTCCAATCGCATACATTCAACCGAAAAACTGCGAAATAATTAACACCAGACAACAGAGACCAACCGCAGAGCTTCAAAATACGCGCATGCGTGCAAAATGTTGCTGGCTTCGAAGCGAAATTAAAGTTCAGTCGACGATTCTCCGCTCAGCTAGCTAGTTAGGGTCTCATGTTAGTTCGGCAGTTGTTTTCGAGAAAAATTCCTGAAGAAAAGACCAGGTAAGGATTTTATCCTTTGGTTTGGCATTTTCGTACTTTAAAAGAAGTTATCTTCGCTAGCCCGTCGTAAGTGCAAAACATTCAGCCTCGCGAAATATTTCAACTTTATGTCTGTATCGACTTTCCGCTCCGTTTATCTAAAATTCGCGAAATCGCCCATTTCATCATTTCGCGAAAATAACTACTTTTGCAGTAGTCTACTGATGGGAGTGTACTCTTTTTTTTCTGATTTCGAGAGTAAATGTCTTTCAGGGCAATAAGGGGCAGCTGTTCCTTTATTTTTGCGAAATATTTTTTTATACTGTTTTAATACTATGTACGTTCGCATCCCAGCACGGTATAAAGGGCACAACTCAAAACACTGGCGCAATAGCAGTTTTAAGCTATTTTGTCTCAAATATTCAATACGCTTCAAAAATTTGTATTATGTACTTGTTATTTCTTGTTACCTAAATTAGTAATGCATACGGTTTTTCTTCTAAATTACAAAATTTTGATAATGTGTCACTATGGATTACAGCAAACTCCCGATTTTCGGCGGTCGTATTATCCGCGGGTCTTTTCAGTTTTTTTTTTTTTTTAAGCAACTTATGATTGTGTTATTGTTTGCTTTTAGATTTCATGGGTGCCCACCCTAAGGGGGGAGGGTATGGCGCAGATTGCGCCATTGAAATTTTTAGCGGGAGTTGTTGTGAGGGGTTTTTATCTTCTTTTGAGGGAGGGGGACTCTTGTTTTTGGAGGGGAGGGCTTGGCAATATTTAGGGGGTATGCCGTTGTTCTTAGGAGGGTGAGCACCCTTGTAGATTTTACATATTTTTTTATATTCAAAGTAGATGCAATACAGCAATGTTTTTAGTA